>NW_027287247.1:0-90206 GCF_022747635.1 Hetaerina americana
TCTTTAATGATTTATTCTGGGTTTTATTTTGTTTATTTGATGAAAATGAACAACAATTCACGCCATGGAAACATTTTTGTTTGATTTGTGTCGAGTGAGAATTTCACCTAGAACCCAAAGGGGGGGTATTGGCCTTTTTCGTGGAAAAATGTGAAAAATTAAAATTTCTAAAAATGAAATAAATGCCTTCTATACACCTCAAACATTCACTCTATAATGGAAGATTGTTGTTTTTCGCAATATTTTTTGAAATTTGGGCTCTTTTACTAACATTAACATTTGCGCTGAGGCATCTTTTATGCTCATTTCTTGTCTTTAATGATTTATTCTGGGTTTTATTTTGTTTATTTGATGAAAATGAACAACAATACACACCATGGAAACATTTTTGTTTGATTTGTGTTGAGTGAGAATTTCACCTAGAACCCAAAGGGGGGGGTATTGGCACTTTTATGGAAAAATGTGAAATATTAAAATTTCTAAAATGAAATAAATGCCTTCTATACACCTCAAACATTCACTCTATAACGGAAGATTTTTGTTTTTCGCAATATTTTTTGAAATTTGGGCTCTTTTACTAACATTATCACTTGCGCTGAGGCATCTTTTATGCTCATTTCTTGTCTTTAATGATTTATTCTGGGTTTTATTTTGTTTATTTGATGAAAATGAACAACAATTCACGCCATGGAAACATTTTTGTTTGATTTGTGTCGAGTGAGAATTTCACCTAGAACCCAAAGGGGGGGGTATTGGCCTTTTTCGTGGAAAAATGTGAAAAATTAAAATTTCTAAAAATGAAATAAATGCCTTCTATACACCTCAAACATTCACTCTATAATGGAAGATTGTTGTTTTTCGCAATATTTTTTTAAATTGGGCTCTTTTACTAACATTAACATTTGCGCTGAGGCATCTTTTATGCTCATTTCTTGTCTTAAATGATTTATTCTGTTTTTATTTTGTTTATTTGATGAAAATGAGCAACAATACACACCATGGAAACATTTTTGTTTGATTTTTCCAGTGAGAATTTCACCTAGAACCCAAAGGGGGGGGTATTGGCACTTTTCACGGAAAAAATGTGAAAAATTAAAATTTCTAAAATTAAAAAAATGCCTTCTATACACCTAAAACATTCACTCTATAATGGAAGATTGTGGTTTTTCGCAATATTTTTTTGAAATTTGGGCTCTTTTACTAACATTAACATTTGCGCTGAGGCATCTTTTATGCTCATTTCTTGTCTTAATGATTTATTCTGGGTTTTATTTTGTTTTTTTGATGAAAATGAACAACAATACACACCATGGAAACATTTTTGTTTGATTTGTGTCGAGTGAGAATTTCACCTAGAACCCAAAGGGGGGGGTATTGGCACTTTTCACGGAAAAATGTGAAAAATTAAAATTTCTAAAATTAAAAAAATGCCTTCTTTACACCTAAAACATTCACTCTATAATGGAAGATTGTTGTTTTTCGCAATATTTTTTTAAATTGGGCTCTTTTACTAACATTAACATTTGCGCTGAGGCATCTTTTAGGCTCATTTCTTGTCTTTAATGATTTATTCTGGGTTTTTTTTGTTTATTTGATGAAAATGAACAACAATACACACCATGGAAACATTTTTGTATGTTTTTTGTCGAGTGAGAATTTCACCTAGAACCCAAAGGGGGGGTATTGGCACTTTCACGGAAAAATGTGAAAAATTAAAATTTCTAAAAATGAAATAAATGCCTTCTATACACCTCAAACATTCACTCTATAATGGAAGATAGTTGTTTTTCGCAATATTTTTTGAAATTTGGGCTCTTTACTAACATTAACATTTGCGCTGAGGCATCTTTTATGCTTATTTCTTGTCTTTAATGATTTATTCTGGGTTTTATTTTGTTATTTGATGAAAATGAACAACAATACACACCATGGAAACATATTTGTTTGATTTGTGTTGAGTGAGAATTTCACCTAGAACCCAAAGGGGGGGGTATTGGCCTTTTTCGTGAAAAATGTGAAAAATTAAAATTTCTAAAAATGAAATAAATGCCTTCTATACACCTCAAACATTCACTCTATAACGGAAGATTTTTGTTTTTCGCAATATTTTTTGAAATTTGGGCTCTTTACTAACATTATCACTTGCGCTGAGGCATCTTTTATGCTCATTTCTTGTCTTTAATGATTTATTCTGGGTTTTATTTTGTGTATTTGATGAAAATGAACAACAATTCACGCCATGGAAACATTTTTGTTTGATTTGTGTCGAGTGAGAATTTCACCTAGAACCCAAAGGGGGGGGGTATTGGCCTTTTTCGTGGAAAAATGTGAAAAATTAAAATTTCTAAAAATGAAATAAATGCCTTCTATACACCTCAAACATTCACTCTATAATGGAAGATTGTTGTTTTTCGCAATATTTTTTGAAATTTGGGCTCTTTTACTAACATTAACATTTGCGCTGAGGCATCTTTTATGCTCATTTCTTGTCTTGAATGATTTATTCTGGTTTTTATTTTGTTTATTTGATGAAATGAGCAACAATACACACCATGGAAACATTTTTGTTTGATTTTGTCAGTGAGATTTCACCTAGAACCCAAAGGGGGGGGTATTGGCACTTTAATGGAAAAATGTAAAAAATTAAATTTTCTAAAAATGAAATAAATGCCTCTAAACACCTCAAACATTCACTCTAAAACAGAAGATTGTTGTTTTTCGCAATATTTTTAGAAATTTGGGCTCTTTTAGTAACATTAACACTTTCGCTGAAGCAACTTTTATGCTCTTTTCTTGTCTTTCAAGATTAATTCTGGGTTTTATTTTGTTTATTTGGTGAAAATGAACAACAATACACACCATGGAAAAATTTTTGTTTGATTTTTGTCGAGTGAGATTTTCACCTAGAACCCAAAGGGGGGGGTATTGGCACTTTTCATGGAAAAATGTGAAAAATTAATTTTTCTAAAAATGAAATAAATACCTTCTAAACACCTAAAACATTCACTCTATAATGGAAGATTGTTGTTTTTCGCAATATTTTTGGAAATTTGGGCTCTTTTACTAACATTAACACTTGCGCTGAGGCATCTTTTATGCTCATTTCTTGTCTTTAATGATTTATTCTGGGTTTTATTTTGTTTATTTGATGAAAATAACAAGCAATACACACCATGGGAACATTTTTGATTGATTTGTGTCGAGTGAGATTTTCACCCAGAACCCAAGGGGGAGTATTGGCACTTTTCATGGAACAATGTGAAAAATTAAATTTTCTAAAAATGAAGTAAATACCTTCTAAACACCTCAAGCATTCACTCTAAAACATAAGATTGTTGTTTTTTCGCAATATTTTTAGAAATTTTGGCTCTTTTAGTAACATTAACACTTGCGCTGAAGCATCTTTTATGCTCATTTCTTGTCTTTCAGGATTAATTCTGGGTTTTATTTGTTTATTTGATGAAAATGAACAACAATACACACCATGGAAACATTTTGATTGATTTGTGTCGAGTGAGATATTCACCTAGAACCCAAAGGGGGGTTTTGGCACTTTTCATGGAAAAATGTAAAAAAATAAATTTTCTAAAAATGAAATAAATGCCTTCTAAACACCTCAAACATTCACTCTAAAACAGAAGATTGTTGTTTTTCGCAATATTTTTAGAAATTTGGGCTCTTTTAGTAACATTAACACCTGGGCTTAGCATCTTTTATGATCATTTATTGTCTTTCAAGATACATTCTGGGTTTTATTTTGTTTATTTGATGAAAATGAACAACAATACACACCTTGGATACATTTTTTGATTTGTGTCGAGTGAGATTTTCACCTAGAACCCAAAGGGGGGGGTATTGGCACTTTTCATGGAAAAATGTGAAAAATTAAATTTTCTAAAAATGAAATAAATGGCCTTCTAAACACCTCAAACATTCACTCTAAAACAGAAGATTGTTGTTTTTTCGCAATATTTTAGAAATTTGGGCTCTTTTAGTATAATTAACACTTGCGCTGAAGCATCTTTTATGTTCATTTCATGTCTTTCAGGATTAATTCTGGGTTTTATTTTGTTATTTGGGGAAAATGAACAACAATACACACCATGGAAACATTTTTGTTTGATTTGTGTCAAGTGAGACCCAAAGGGGGGGGTATTGGCACCTTTAATGGAAAAATGTAAAAAATTAAATTTTCTAAAAATGAAATAAATGCCTTCTAAACACCTCAAACATTCACTCTAAAACAGAAGATTGTTGTTTTTCGCAATATTTTTAGAAATTTGGGCTCTTTTAGTAACATTAACACTTTCGCTGAAGCAACTTTTATGCTCTTTTCTTGTCTTTCAAGATTAATTCTGGGTTTTATTTTGTTTATTTGGTGAAAATGAACAACAATACACACCATGGAAAAATTTTTGTTTGATTTTTGTCGAGTGAGATTTTCACCTAGAACCCAAAGGGGGGGGTATTGGCACTTTTCATGGAAAAAAGTGAAAAATTAATTTTTCTAAAAATGAAATAAATACCTTCTAAACACCTCAAACATTCACTCTAAAACAGAAGATTGTTGTTTTTTACAATATTTTTAGAAATTTGGGCTCTTTTAGTAACATTAACACTTGCGCTGAAGTATCTTTTATGCTCATTTCTTGTCTTTCAGGATTAATTCTGGGTTTTATTTCGTTTATTTGATGAAAATGAACAACAATACACACCATGGAATCATTTTTGTTTGATTTGTGTCGAGTGAGATTTTCACCTAGAACCCAAAGGGGGGGGTATTGGCACTTTTCATGGAAAAATGTGAAAAAATAAAATTTTCTAAAAATGAAATAAATGCCTTCTAAACACCTCAAACATTCACTCTAAAACAGAAGATTGTTGTTTTTCGCAATATTTTTAGAAATTTGGGCTCTTTTAGTAACATTAACACTTTCGCTGAAGCAACTTTTATGCTCTTTTCTTGTCTTTCAAGATTAATTCTGGGTTTTATTTTGTTAATTTGATGAAAATGAACAACAATACACACCATGGAAACATTTTTGTTTGATTTGTGTCGAGTGAAATTTTCACCTAGAACCCAAAAGGGGGGGGTTGTGGCACTTTTCAAGGAAAAATGGGAAAAATTAAATTTTCTAAAAATGAAATAAATGCCTTCCAAACACCTCAAACATTCACTCTAAAACAGAAGATTGTTGTTTTTCGCAATATTTTTAGAAATTTGGGCACTTTTAGTAACATTAACACCTGGGCTGAAGCATCTTTTATGATCATTTATTGTCTTTCAGGATTAATTCTGGGTTTTATTTTGTTTATTTGATGAAAATGAAAACCAATACACACCTTGGATACATTTTGTTTGATTTGTGTCGAGTGAGATTTTCACCTAGAACCCAAAGGGGGGGGGGTATTGGCACTTTTCATGGAAAAATGTAAAAAATTAAATTTTCTAAAAATGAAATAAATGCCTTCTAAACACCTCAAACATTCACTCTAAAACAGAAGATTGTTTTTTTTCGCAATATTTTTAGAAATTTGGGCTCTTTTAGTAAAATTAACACCTGGGCTAAGCATCTTTTATGATCTTTTATTGTCTTTCAGGATTCATTCTGGGTTTTATTTTGTTTATTTGATGAAAATGAACAACAATACACACCTTGGATACATTTTTGTTTGATTTGTAACGAGTGAGATTTTCACCTAGAACCCAAAGGGGGGGTATTGGCACTTTTCATGGAAAAATGTGAAAAATTAAATTTTCTAAAAATGAAATAAATGCCTTCTAAACACCTCAAACATTCACTCTAAAACAGAAGATTGTTGTTTTTCGCAATATTTTTAGAAATTTTAGCTCTTTTAGTAACATTAACACCCGGGCTGAAGCATCTTTTATGATCATTTATTGTCTTTCAAGATACATTCTGGGTTTTATTTTGTTTATTTGATGAAAATGAACAACAATACACACCTTGGATACATTTTTTTGATTTGTGTCGAGTGAGATTTTCACCTAGAACCCAAAGGGGGGGGTATTGGCACTTTTCATGGAAAAATGTGAAAAATTAAATTTTCTAAAAATGAAATAAATGCCTTCTAAACACCTCAAACATTCACTCTAAAACAGAAGATTGTTGTTTTTCGCAATATTTTTAGAAATTTGGGCTCTTTTAGTATAATTAACACTTGCGCTGAAGCATCTTTTATGTTCATTTCATGTCTTTCAGGATTAATTCTGGGTTTTATTTTGTTTATTTGGGGAAAATGAACAACAATACACACCATGGAAACATTTTTGTTTGATTTGTGTCAAGTGAGATTTTCACCTAGAACCCAAAGGGGGGGGTATTGGCACCTTTAATGGAAAAATGTAAAAAATTAAATTTTCTAAAAATGAAATAAATGCCTTCTAAACACCTCAAACATTCACTCTAAAACAGAAGATTGTTGTTTTTCGCAATATTTTTAGAAATTTGGGCTCTTTTAGTAACATTAACACTTTCGCTGAAGCAACTTTTATGCTCTTTTCTTGTCTTTCAAGATTAATTCTGGGTTTTATTTTGTTTATTTGGTGAAAATGAACAACAATACACACCATGGAAAAATTTTTGTTTGATTTTTGTCGAGTGAGATTTTCACCTAGAACCCAAAGGGGGGGGTATTGGCACTTTTCATGGAAAAAAGTGAAAAATTAATTTTTCTAAAAATGAAATAAATACCTTCTAAACACCTCAAACATTCACTCTAAAACAGAAGATTGTTGTTTTTTACAATATTTTTAGAAATTTGGGCTCTTTTAGTAACATTAACACTTGCGCTGAAGTATCTTTTATGCTCATTTCTTGTCTTTCAGGATTAATTCTGGGTTTTATTTCGTTTATTTGATGAAAATGAACAACAATACACACCATGGAATCATTTTTGTTTGATTTGTGTCGAGTGAGATTTTCACCTAGAACCCAAAGGGGGGGGTATTGGCACTTTTCATGGAAAAATGTGAAAAAATAAAATTTTCTAAAAATGAAATAAATGCCTTCTAAACACCTCAAACATTCACTCTAAAACAGAAGATTGTTGTTTTTCGCAATATTTTTAGAAATTTGGGCTCTTTTAGTAACATTAACACTTTCGCTGAAGCAACTTTTATGCTCTTTTCTTGTCTTTCAAGATTAATTCTGGGTTTTATTTTGTTAATTTGATGAAAATGAACAACAATACACACCATGGAAACATTTTTGTTTGATTTGTGTCGAGTGAAATTTTCACCTAGAACCCAAAAGGGGGGGGTATTGGCACTTTTCATGGAAAAATGTGAAAAATTAAATTTTCTAAAAATGAAATAAATACCTTCTAAACACCTAAAACATTCACTCTATAATGGAAGATTGTTGTTTTTCGCAATATTTTTGGAAATTTGGGCTCTTTTACTAACATTAACACTTGCGCTGAGGCATCTTTTATGCTCATTTCTTGTCTTTAATGATTTATTCTGGGTTTTATTTTGTTTATTTGATGAAAATAACAAGCAATACACACCATGGGAACATTTTTGATTGATTTGTGTCGAGTGAGATTTTCACCCAGAACCCAAGGGGGAGTATTGGCACTTTTCATGGAACAATGTGAAAAATTAAATTTTCTAAAAATGAAGTAAATACCTTCTAAACACCTCAAGCATTCACTCTAAAACATAAGATTGTTGTTTTTCGCAATATTTTTAGAAATTTTGGCTCTTTTAGTAACATTAACACTTGCGCTGAAGCATCTTTTATGCTCATTTCTTGTCTTTCAGGATTAATTCTGGGTTTTATTTGTTTATTTGATGAAAATGAACAACAATACACACCATGGAAACATTTTTGATTGATTTGTGTCGAGTGAGATATTCACCTAGAACCCAAAGGGGGGGTTTTGGCACTTTTCATGGAAAAATGTAAAAAAATAAATTTTCTAAAAATGAAATAAATGCCTTCTAAACACCTCAAACATTCACTCTAAAACAGAAGATTGTTGTTTTTCGCAATATTTTTAGAAATTTGGGCTCTTTTAGTAACATTAACACCTGGGCTTAGCATCTTTTATGATCATTTATTGTCTTTCAAGATACATTCTGGGTTTTATTTTGTTTATTTGATGAAAATGAACAACAATACACACCTTGGATACATTTTTTTGATTTGTGTCGAGTGAGATTTTCACCTAGAACCCAAAGGGGGGGGTATTGGCACTTTTCATGGAAAAATGTGAAAAATTAAATTTTCTAAAAATGAAATAAATGCCTTCTAAACACCTCAAACATTCACTCTAAAACAGAAGATTGTTGTTTTTCGCAATATTTTTAGAAATTTGGGCTCTTTTAGTATAATTAACACTTGCGCTGAAGCATCTTTTATGTTCATTTCATGTCTTTCAGGATTAATTCTGGGTTTTATTTTGTTTATTTGGGGAAAATGAACAACAATACACACCATGGAAACATTTTTGTTTGATTTGTGTCAAGTGAGATTTTCACCTAGAACCCAAAGGGGGGGGTATTGGCACCTTTAATGGAAAAATGTAAAAAATATAATTTTCTAAAAATGAAATAAATGCCTTCTAAACACCTCAAACATTCACTCTAAAACAGAAGATTGTTGTTTTTCGCAATATTTTTAGAAATTTGGGCTCTTTTAGTAACATTAACACTTTCGCTGAAGCAACTTTTATGCTCTTTTCTTGTCTTTCAAGATTAATTCTGGGTTTTATTTTGTTAATTTGATGAAAATGAACAACAATACACACCATGGAAACATTTTTGTTTGATTTGTGTCGAGTGAAATTTTCACCTAGAACCCAAAAGGGGGGGGTATTGGCACTTTTCATGGAAAAATGTGAAAAATTAAATTTTCTAAAAATGAAATAAATACCTTCTAAACACCTAAAACATTCACTCTATAATGGAAGATTGTTGTTTTTCGCAATATTTTTGGAAATTTGGGCTCTTTTACTAACATTAACACTTGCGCTGAGGCATCTTTTATGCTCATTTCTTGTCTTTAATGATTTATTCTGGGTTTTATTTTGTTTATTTGATGAAAATAACAAGCAATACACACCATGGAAACATTTTTGATTGATTTGTGTCGAGTGAGATTTTCACCCAGAACCCAAGGGGGAGTATTGGCACTTTTCATGGAACAATGTGAAAAATTAAATTTTCTAAAAATGAAGTAAATACCTTCTAAACACCTCAAGCATTCACTCTAAAACATAAGATTGTTGTTTTTCGCAATATTTTTAGAAATTTTGGCTCTTTTAGTAACATTAACACTTGCGCTGAAGCATCTTTTATGCTCATTTCTTGTCTTTCAGGATTAATTCTGGGTTTTATTTGTTTATTTGATGAAAATGAACAACAATACACACCATGGAAACATTTTTGATTGATTTGTGTCGAGTGAGATATTCACCTAGAACCCAAAGGGGGGGTTTTGGCACTTTTCATGGAAAAATGTAAAAAAATAAATTTTCTAAAAATGAAATAAATGCCTTCTAAACACCTCAAACATTCACTCTAAAACAGAAGATTGTTGTTTTTCGCAATATTTTTAGAAATTTGGGCTCTTTTAGTAACATTAACACCAGGGCTTAGCATCTTTTATGATCTTTTATTGTCTTTCAGGATACATTCTGGGTTTTATTTTGTTTATTTGATGAAAACGAACAACAATACACACCTTGGATACATTTTTGTTTGATTTTTGTCGAGTGAGATTTTCACCTAGAAACAAAAGGGGGGGGGTATTGGCACTTTTCATGGAAAAATGTGAAAAATTAAATTTTCTAAAAATGAAATAAATGCCTTCTAAACACCACAAACATTCACTCTAAAACAGAAGATTGTTGTTTTTCGCAATATTTTTAGAAAATTGGGCTCTTTTAGTAACATTAACACTTGCGCGGAAGCATCATTTATGCTAATTTCTTGTCTTTCAGGATTATTCTGGGTTTTATTTTGTTTATTTGATGAAAATGAACAACAATACACACCATGGAAACATTTTTGTTTGATTTGTGTCGAGTGAGATTTTCACCTAGAACCCAAAGGGGGGGGTATTGGCACTTTTCAAGGAAAAATGCGAAAAAATTAAATTTTCTAAAAATGAAAAAAAAGCCTTCTAAACACCTCAAACATTCACTCTAAAACAGAAGATTGTTGTTTTTCGCAATATTTTTAGAAATTTGGGCTCTTTTAGTAACATTAACACTTTCGCTGAAGCAACTTTTATGCTCGTTTCTTGTCTTTCAAGATTAATTCTGGGTTTTATTTTGTTATTTTGATGAAAATGAACAACAATACACACCATGGAAACATTTTTGATTGATTTGTGTCGAGTGAGATTTTCACCAAGAACCCAAGGGGGGTATTGGCACTTTTCATGGAACAATGTGAAAAATTAAATTTTCTAAAAATGAAATAAATACCTTCTAAACACCTCAAACATTCACTCTAAAACAGAAGATTGTTGTTTTTCGCAATATTTTTAGAAATTTGGGCTCTTTTAGTAACATTAACACTTGCGCTGAAGCAACTTTAATGCTCATTTCCCTTCTTTCAGTATTAATCTGGGTTTTATTTTGTTTATTTGATGAAAATGAACAACAATACACACCTTGGATACATTTTTTTTTATTTGTGTCGAGTGAGATTTTCACCTAGAACCCAAAGGGGGGGGTATTGGCACTTTTCATGGAAAAATGTGAAAAAATAAAATTTTCAAAAAATGAAATAAATGCCTTCTAAACACCTCAAACATTCACTCTAAAACCGTAGATTGTTGTTTTTCGCAATATTTTTAGAAATTTGGGCTCTTTTAGTAACATTAACACCTTCTCTGAAGCAACTTTTATGCTCATTTCTTGTCCTTCAAGATTAATTCTGGGTTTTATTTTGTTTATTTGATGAAAATGAACAACAATACACACCATGGAAACATTTTTGTTTGATTTGTGTCGAGTGAGATTTTCACCTAGAACCCAAAGGGGGGGGTATTGGCACTTTTCATGGAAAAATGTAAAAAATTAAATTTTCTAAAAATGAAATAAATGCCTTCTAAACACCTCAAACATTCACTCTAAAACAGAAGATTGTTGTTTTTCGCAATATTTTTAGAAGTTTGGGCTCTTTTAGTAAAATTAACACTTGCGCTGAAGCATCTTTTATGCTCATTTCATGTCTTTCAGGATTATTTCTGGGTTTTATTTTGTTTATTTGATGAAAATGAACAACAATACACACCATGGAAACATTTATGTTTGATTTGTGGTGAGTGAGATTTTCACCTAGAACCCAAAGGGGGGGGTATTGGCACTTTTCATGGAAAAATGTGAAAAATTAAATTTTCTAAAAATGAAATAAATGCCTTCTAAACACCTCAAACATTCACTCTAAAACAGAAGATTGTTGTTTTTCGCAATATTTTTAGAAGTTTGGGCTCTTTTAGTAACATTAACACCATCGCTGAAGCAACTTTTATGCTCGTTTCTTGTCTTTCAAGATTAATTCTGGGTTTTATTTTGTTAATTTGATGAAAATGAACAACAATACGCACCATGGAAACATTTTTGTTTGATTTGTGTCGAGTGAGATTTTCACCTAGAACCCAAAGGGGGGGGTATTGGCACTTTTCATGGAAAAATGTGAAAAATTAAATTTTCTAAAAATGAAATAAATGCCTTCTAAACACCTCAAACATTCACTCTTAAACAGAAGATTGTTGTTTTTCGCAATATTATTAGAAGTTTGGGCTCTTTTAGTAACATTAACACCTGGGCTGAAGCAACTCTTATGCTCGTTTCCTGTCTTTCAAGATTAATTCTGGGTTTTATTTTGTTAATTTGATGAAAATGAACAACAATACGCACCATGGAAACATTTTTGTTTGATTTGTGTCGAGTGAGATTTTCACCTAGAACCCAAAGGGGGGGGGTATTGGCACTTTTCATGGAAAAATGTGAAAAATTAAATTTTCTAAAAATGAAATAAATGCCTTCTAAACACCTCAAACATTCACTCTAAAACAGAAGATTGTTTTTCGCAATATTTTTAGAAATTTGGGCTCTTTTAGTAACATTTACACTTTCGCTGAAGCAACTTTTATGCTCATTTCTTGTCTTTCAGGATTAATTCTGGGTTTTATTTTGTTTATTTGATGAAAATGAACAAAACTACACACCATGGAAACATTTTTGTTTGATTTGCGTCAAGTGAGATTTTCACCTAGAACCCAAAGGGGGGGGGGTATTGGCACTTTTCATGGAAAAATATGAAAAATTAAATTTTCTAAAAATGAAATAAATGCCTTCTAAACACCTCAAACATTCACTCTAAAACAGAAGACTGTTGTTTTTCGCAATATTTTTAGAAATTTGGGCTCTTTTAGTAACATTAACACCTGGGCTGTAGCATCTTTTATGATCATTTATTGTCTTTCAGGATACATTCTGGGTTTTATTTTGTTTATTTGATGAAAATGAACAACAATACACACCATTGAAACATTATTGTTTGATTTGTGTCAAGTTAGATTTTCACCTAGAACCCAAAGGGGCATTGGTACCCAAAGGTATTGGCACTTTTCATGGAAAAATGTGAAAAATTAAATTTTCTAAAAATGAAATAAATGCCTTCTAAACACCTCAAACATTCACTCTAAAACAGAAGATTGTTTTTCGCAATATTTTTAGAAATTTGGGCTCTTTTAGTAACATTTACACTTTCGCTGAAGCAACTTTTATGCTCATTTCTTGTCTTTCAGGATACATTCTGTGTTTTATTTTGTTTATTTGATGAAAATGAACAACAATACACACCTTGGATACATTTTTGTTTGATTTGTGTCGAGTGAGATTTTCACCTAGAACCCAAAGGGGGGGTATTGGCACTTTTCATGGAAAAATGTGAAAAATTAAATTTTCTAAAAATGAAATAAATGCCTTCTAAACACCTCAAACATTCACTCTAAAACAGAAGATTGTTGTTTTTCGCAATATTTTTAGAAATTTGGGCTCTTTTAGTAACATTAACACCTGGGCTGAAGCATCTTTTATGATCATTTATTGTCTTTCAGGATACATTCTGGGTTTTATTTTGTTTATTTGATGAAAATTAACAACAATACACACCTTGAATACATTTTTGTTTGATTTGTGTCGAGTTAGATTTTCACCTAGAACCCAAAGGGGGGGTATTGGCACTTTTCATGGAAAAATGTGAAAAATTAAATTTTCTAAAAATGAAATAAATGCCTTCTAAACACCTCAAACATTTACTCTAAAACAGAAGATTGTTGTTTTTCGCAATATTTTTAGAAATTTGGGCTCTTTTAGTAACATTAACACTTGCGCTGAAGCAACTTTAATGCTCATTTCTTGTCTTTCAGTATTATTCTGGGTTTTATTTTGTTTATTTGATGAAAATGAACAACAATACACACCATGGAAACATTTTTGTTTGATTTGTGTCAAGTTAGATTTTCACCTAGAACCCAAAGGGGGGGTATTGGCACTTTTCATGGAAAAATGTGAAAAATTAAATTTTCTAAAAATGAAATAAATACCTTCTAAACACCTCAAACATTTACTCTAAAACAGAAGATTGTTGTTTTTCGCAATATTTTTAGAAATTTTGGCTCTTTTAGTAACATTAACACCTGGGCTGAAGCATCTTTTATGATCATTTATTGTCTTTCAGGATACATTCTGTGTTTTATTTTGTTTATTTGATGAAAATGAACAATACACACCTTTGATACATTTTTGTTTGATATGAATACCCCCCCCCTTTGGGTTCTAGGTGAAAATCTCACTCGACACAAATAAAAAAAAATGTATCCAAGGTGTGTATTGTTGTTCATTTTCATCAAATAAACAAAATAAAACCCAGAATGTATCCTGAAAGACAATAAATGATCATAAAAGATGCTTCAGCCCTGGTGTTAATGTTACTAAAAGAGCCCAAATTTCTAAAAATATTGCGAAAAACAACAATCTGCTGTTTTAGAGTGAATGTTTGTGGTGTTTAGAAGCCATTTATTTATATTATTTTTAGAAAATTTAATTTTTCACATTTTTCCATGATTGGTGCCAATACCCCCCCCTTTGGGTTCTAGGTGAAAATCTCACTCGACACCAATCAAACAAAAATGTTTCCATGGTGTGTATTGTTGTTCATTTTCATCAAATAAACAAAATAAAACCCAGAATGTATCCTGAAAGACAATAAATGATCATAAAAGATGCTTCAGCCCAGGTGTTAATGTTACTAAAAGAGCCCAAATTTCATAAAAAAATTGCGAAAAACAACAATCTTCTGTTTTAGAGTGAATGTTTGAGGTGTTTAGAAGGCATTTATTTCATTTTTAGAAAATTTAATTTTACACATTTTTCCATGAAAAGTGCCAATACCCCCCCTTTGGGTTCTAGGTGAAAATCTCACTTGACACAAATCAAACAAAAATGTATCCAAAGTGTGTATTGTTGTTCATTTTCATCAAATAAACAAAATAAAACCCAGAATGAATCCTGAAAGACAATAAAAGATCATAAAAGATGCTTCAGCCCAAGTGTAAATGTTACTAAAAGAGCCAAAATTTCTAAAAATTTTGCGAAAAACAACAATCTTCTGTTTTAAAGTGAATGTTTGAGGTGTTTAGAAGGCATTTATTTCATTTTTAGAAAATTTATTTTTTCACATTTTTCCATGAAAAGTGCCAATACCCCCCCCTTTGGGTTTTAGGTGAAAATCTCACTTGACACAAATCAAACAAAAATGTTTCCATGGTGTGTATTGTTGTTCATTTTCATCAAATAAACAAATTAAAACCCAGAATGAATCCTGAAAGACAATTAAAGATCATAACAGACGCTTCAGCCCAGGTGTTAATGTTAATAAAAGAGCCCAAATTTCTAAAAATATTGCGAAAAACAACAATCTTCTGTTTTAGAGTGAATTTTTGAGGTGTTTAGAAGTCATTTCATTCATTTTTAGAAAATTTTATTTTTAACATTTTTCCATGAAAAGTGCCAATACCCCCCCCCTTTGGGTTCTAAGTGAAAATCTCACTCGAAACAAATCAAACAAAAATGAATCCAAGGTGTGTATTGTTGTTCATTTTCATCAAATAAACAAAATAAAACCCAGAATGAATCCTGAAAGACATGAAAGGAGCATAAAAGATGCTTCAGCGAAAGTGTTAATGTTACTAAAAGAGCCCAAATTTCTAAAAATATTGCGAAAAACAAAAATCTTCTGTTTTTGAGTGAATGTTTGAGGTGTTTAGAAGGCATTTATTTCATTTTTAGAAAATTTAATTTTTCACATTTTTCCATGAAAAGTGCCAATACCCGCCCTTTGGGTTCTAGGTGAAAATCTCACTCGACACAAATCAAACAAAAATGTATCCAAGGTGTGTATTGTTGTTCATTTTCATCAAATAAACAAAATAAAACCCAGAATAAATGCTGAAAGACAATAAATGATCATAAAAGATGCTTAAGCCCAGGTGTTAATGTTACTAAAAGAGCCCAAATTTCTAAAAATATTGCGAAAAACAACAATCTTCTGTTTTAGAGTGAATGTTTGAGGTGTTTAGAAGGCATTTATTTCATTTTTAGAAAATTTAATTTTTCACATTTTTCCATGAAAAGTGCCAATACCCCCCCCTTTGGGTTCTAGGTGAAAATCTCGCTCGACACAAATCAAACAAAAATGTTTCCATGGTGTGTATTGTTGTTTATTTTCATCAAATAAACAAAATAAAACCCAGAATAATCCTGAAAGACAAGAAATTAGCATAAATGATGCTTCAGCGCAAGTGTTAATGTTACTAAAAGAGCCCAATTTTCTAAAAATATTGCGAAAAACAACAATCTTCTGTTTTTGAGTGAATGTTTGTGGTGTTTAGAAGGCATTTATTTCATTTTTGAAAATTTAATTTTTCACATTTTTCCATGAAAAGTGCCAATACCCCCCCCCTTTGGGTCATCTTTTATGCTCCTTTCATGTCTTTCAGGATTCATTCTGGGTTTTATTTTGTTTATTTGATGAAAATGAACAACAATACACACCTTGGATTCATTTTTGTTTGATTTGTTTCGAGTGAGATTTTCACTTAGAACCCAAAGGGGGGGGTATTGGCACTTTTCATGGAAAAATGTTAAAAATAAAATTTTCTAAAAATGAATGAAATGACTTCTAAACACCTCAAAAATTCACTCTAAAACAGAAGATTGTTGTTTTTCGCAATATTTTTAGAAATTTGGGCTCTTTTAGTAACATTAACACCTGGGCTGAAGCGTCTGTTATGATCTTTAATTGTCTTTCAGGATTCATTCTGGGTTTTATTTTGTTTATTTGATGAAAATGAACAACAATACACACCATGGAAACATTTTTGTTTGATTTGTGTCAAGTGAGATTTTCACCTAAAACCCAAAGGGGGGGGTATTGGCACTTTTCATGGAAAAATGTGAAAAATTAAATTTTCTAAAAATGAAATAAATGCCTTCTAAACACCTCAAACATTCACTCTAAAACAGAATATTGTTGTTTTTCGCAATTTTTTTATGAAATTTGGGCTCTTTTAGTAACATTAACACCTGGGCTGAAGCATCTTTTATGATCATTTATTGTCTTTCAGGATACATTCTGGGTTTTATTTTGTTTATTTGATGAAAATGAACAACAATACACACCATGGAAACATTTTTGTTTGATTGGTGTCGAGTGAGATTTTCACCTAGAACCCAAAGGGGGGGGTATTGGCACTTTTCATGGAAAAATGTGAAAAATTAAATTTTCTAAAAATAATATAAATAAATGGCTTCTAAACACCACAAACATTCACTCTAAAACAGCAGATTGTTGTTTTTCGCAATATTTTTAGAAATTTGGGCTCTTTTAGTAACATTAACACCAGGGCTGAAGCATCTTTTATGATCATTTATTGTCTTTCAGGATACATTCTGGGTTTTATTTTGTTTATTTGATGAAAATGAACAACAATACACACCTTGGATACATTTTTTTTTATTTGTGTCGAGTGAGATTTTCACCTAGAACCCAAAGGGGGGGGTATTGGCACTTTTCATGGAAAAATGTGAAAAATTAAATTTTCTAAAAATGAAATAAATGCCTTCTAAACACCTCAAACATTCACTCTAAAACAGAAGATTGTTGTTTTTCGCAATATTTTTAGAAATTTTGGCTCTTTTAGTAACATTAACACCTGGGCTGAAGCATCTTTTATGATAATTTATTGTCTTTCAGGATACATTCTGTGTTTTATTTTGTTTATTTGATGAAAATGAACAACAATACACACCTTGGATACATTTTTGTTTGATTTGTGTCGAGTGAGATTTTCACCTAGAACCCAAAGGGCGGGTATTGGCACTTTTCATGGAAAAATGTGAAAAATTAAATTTTCTAAAAATGAAATAAATGCCTTCTAAACACCTCAAACATTCACTCTAAAACAGAAGATTGTTGTTTTTCGCAATATTTTTAGAAATTTTGGCTCTTTTAGTAACATTAACACTTTCGCTGAAGCATCTTTTATGCTCCTTTCATGTCTTTCAGGATTCATTCTGGGTTTTATTTTGTTTATTTGATGAAAATGAACAACAATACACACCTTGGATACATTTTTGTTTGATTTGTTTCGAGTGAGATTTTCACCTAGAACCCAAAGGGCGGGTATTGGCACTTTTCATGGAAAAATGTGAAAAATTAAATTTTCTAAAAATGAAATAAATGCCTTCTAAACACCTCAAACATTCACTCTAAAACAGAAGATTGTTGTTTTTCGCAAAATTTTCAGAAATTTGGGCTCTTTTAGTAACATTAACACCTGAGCTGAAGCATCTTTTATGATCATTTATTGTCTTTCAGGATACATTCTGGGTTTTATTTTGTTTATTTGATGAAAATGAACAACAATACACACCTTGAATACATTTTTGTTTGATTTGTGTCGAGTTAGATTTTCACCTAGAACCCAAAGGGGGGGTATTGGCACTTTTCATGGAAAAATGTGAAAAATTAAATTTTCTAAAAATGAAATAAATGCCTTCTAAACACCTCAAACATTTACTCTAAAACAGAAGATTGTTGTTTTTCGCAATATTTTTAGAAATTTGGGCTCTTTTAGTAACATTAACACTTGCGCTGAAGCAACTTTTATGCTCATTTCTTGTCTTTCAGTATTATTCTGGGTTTTATTTTGTTTATTTGATGAAAATGAACAACAATACACACCATGGAAATATTTTTGTTTGATTTGTGTCAAGTTAGATTTTCACCTAGAACCCAAAGGGGGGGTATTGGCACTTTTCATGGAAAAATGTGAAAAATATATTTTCTAAAAATGAAATAAATGCCTTCTAAACACCTCAAACATTCACTCTAAAACAGAAGATTGTTGTTTTTCGCAATATTTTTAGAAATTTGGGCTCTTTTAGTAACATTAACACCTGGGCTGAAGAATCTTTTATGATCTTTTATTGTCTTTCAGGATTCATTCTGGGTTTTATTTTGTTTATTTGATGAAAATGAACAACAATAAACACCATGGAAACATTTTTGTTTGATTTCTGTCGAGTGAGATTTTCACCTAGAACCCAAAGGGCGGGTATTGGCACTTTTCATGGAAAAATGTGAAAAATTAAATTTTCTAAAAATGAAATAAATGCCTTCTAAACACCTCAAACATTCACTCTAAAACAGAAGATTGTTGTTTTTCGCAATATTTTTAGAAATTTTGGCTCTTTTAGTAACATTAACACTTTCGCTGAAGCATCTTTTATGCTCCTTTCATGTCTTTCAGGATTCATTCTGGGTTTTATTTTGTTTATTTGATGAAAATGAACAAGAATACACACCTTGGATACATTTTTGTTTGATTTGTTTCGAGTGAGATTTTCACTTAGAACCCATAGGGGGGGGTTTTGGCACTTTTCATGGAAAAATGTGAAAAATAAAATTTTCTAAAAATGAATGAAATGACTTCTAAACACCTCAAACATTCACTCTAAAACAGAAGATTGTTGTTTTTCGCAATATTTTTAGAAATTTTGGCTCTTTTAGTAACATTAACACTTGGGCTGAAGCATCTTTTATGATCTTTTATTGTCTTTCAGGATTCATTCTGGGTTTTATTTTGTTTATATGATGAAAATGAACAACAATACACACCTTGGATACATTTTTGTTTGAATTGTGTCGAGTGAGATTTTCACCTAGAACCCAAAGGGGGGGGTATTGACACTTTTCATGGAAAAATGTAAAAAATTAAATTTTCTAAAAATGAAATAAATGCCTTCTAAACACCTCAAAAATTCACTCTAAAACAGAAGATTGTTGTTTTTCGCAATATTTTTAGAAATTTGGGCTCTTTTATTAAAATTAACACTTGCGCTGAAGCATCTTTTATGCTCATTTCATGTCTTTCAGGATTATTTCTGGGTTTTATTTTGTTTATTTGATGAAAATGAACAACAATACACACCATGGAAACATTTTTGATTGTTTTGTGTCGAGTGAGATTTTCACCAAGAACCCAAAGGGCGGGTATTGGCACTTTTCATGGAACAATGTGAAAAATTAAATTTTCTAAAAATGAAATAAATACCTTCTAAACACCTCAAACATTCACTCTAAAACATAAGATTGTTGTTTTTCGCAATATTTTTAGAAATTTTGGCTCTTTTAGTAACATTAACACTTGCGCTGAAGCATCTTTTATGCTCATTTCTTGTCTTTCAGGATTAATTCTGGGTTTTATTTGTTTATTTGATGAAAATGAACAACAATACACACCATGGAAACATTTTTGATTGATTTGTGTCGAGTGAGATTTTCACCTAGAACCCAGAGGGGGGGTATTGGCACTTTTCATGGAAAAATGTGAAAAATTAAATTTTCTAAAAATGAAATAAATGCCTTCTAAACACCACAAACATTCACTCTAAAACAGAAGATTGTTGTTTTTCGCAATATTTTTAGAAAATTGGGCTCTTTTAGTAACATTAACACTTGCGCTGAAGCATCATTTATGCTAATTTCTTGTCTTTCAGGATTATTCTGGGTTTTATTTTGTTTATTTGATGAAAATAAACAACAATACACACCATGGAAACATTTTTGTTTGATTTGTGTCGAGTGAGATTTTCACTTAGAACCCAAAGGGCGGGTATTGGCACTTTTCATGGAAAAATGTGAAAAATTAAATTTTCTAAAAATGAAATAAATGCCTTCTAAACACCTCAAACATTCACTCTGAAACAGAAGATTGTTGTTTTTCGCAATATTTTTAGAAATTTCGGCACTTTAGTAACATTAACACCTGGGCTGAAGCATCTTTTATGATCATTTATTGTCTTTCAGGATACATTCTGGGTTTTTTTTTGTTTATTTGATGAAAATAAAAAACAATACACACTTTGGATACATTTTTGATTGATTTGTGTCGAGTGAGATTTTCACCTAGAACCCAAAGGGGGGGGTATTGGCACTTTTCATGGAAAAATGTGAAAAATTAAATTTTCTAAAAATGAAATAAATGCCTTCTAAACACCTCAAACATTCACTCTAAAACAGAAGATTGTTGTTTTTCGCAATATTTTTAGAAATTTGGGCTCTTTTAGTAACATTAACACCTGGGCTGAAGCATCTTTTATGATCTTTTATTGCCTTTCAGGATTCATTCTGGGTTTTATTTTGTTTATTTGATGAAAATGAACAACAATAAACACCATGGAAACATTTTTGTTTGATTTGTGTCGAGTGAGATTTTCACCTAGAACCCAAAGGGCGGGTATTGGCACTTTTCATGGAAAAATGAGAAAAATTAAATTTTCTAAAAATGAAATAAATGCCTTCTAAACACCTCAAACATTCACTCTAAAACAGAAGATTGTGTTTTTTCGCAATATTTTTAGAAATTTTGGCTCTTTTAGTAACATTAACACTTTCGCTGAAGCATCTTTTATGCTCCTTTCATGTCTTTCAGGATTCATTCTGGGTTTTATTTTTTTTATTTGATGAAAATGAACAACGATACACACCTTGGATACATTTTTGTTTGATTTGTTTCGAGTGAGATTTTCACTTAGAACCCAAAGGGGGGGGTATTGGCACTTTTCATGGAAAAATGTGACAAATAAAATTTTCTAAAAATAAATGAAATGACTTCTAAACACCTCAAACATTCAGTCTTAAACAGAAGATTGTTGTTTTTCGCAATATTTTTAGAAATTTGGGCTCTTTTAGTAACATTAACACCTGGGCTGAAGCATCTTTTATGATCATTTATTGTCTTTCAGGATTCATTCTGGGTTTTATTTTGTTTATTTGATGAAAATGAACAACAATACACACCTTGGATACATTTTTGTTTGATTTGTGTCGAGCGAGATTTTCACCTAGAACCCAAAGGGGGGGGTATTGGCACTTTTCATGGAAAAATGTGAAAAATTAAATTTTCTAAAAATGAAATAAATGCCTTCTAAACACCACAAACATTCACTCTAAAAAAGAAGATTGTTGTTTTTCGCAATATTTTTAGAAAATAAGGCTCTTTTAGTAACATTAACACTTGCGCTGAAGCATCATTTATACTAATTTCTTGTCTTTCAGGATTATTCTGGGTTTTATTTTGTTTATTTGATTCAAATAAACAACAATACACACCATGGAAACATTTTTGTTTGAAATGTGTCGAGCGAGATTTTCACTTAGAACCTAAAGGGGGGGGTATTGGCACTTTTCATGGAAAAATATGAAAAATTAAATTTTCTAAAAATGAAATAAATGCCTTCTAAACACCTCAAACATTCACTCAAAAACAGAAGATTGTTGTTTTTCGCAAAATTTTTAGAAATTTGGGCACTTTTAGTAACATTAACACCTGGGCTGAAGCATCTTTTATGATCATTTATTGTTTTTCAGGATACATTCTGGGTTTTTTTTTGTTTATTTGATGGAAATGAAAAACAATACACACTTTGGATACATTTTTGATTGATTTGTGTCGAGTGAGATTTTCACCTAGAACCCAAAGGGGGGGGTATTGGCACTTTTCATGGAAAAATGTGAAAAATTAAATTTTCTAAAAATGAAATAAATGCCTTCAAAACACCTCAAACATTCACTCTAAAATAGAAGATTGTTGTTTTTCGCAATATTTTTAGAAATTTGGGCTCTTTTAGTAACATTAACACCTGGGCTGAAGAATCTTTTATGATCTTTTATTGTCTTTCAGGATTCATTCTGGGTTTGATTTTGTTTATTTGATGAAAATGAACAACAATAAACACCATGGAAACATTTTTGTTTGATTTGTGTCGAGTGAGATTTTCACCTAGAACCCAAAGGGCGGGTATTGGCACTTTTCATGGAAAAATGTGAAAAATTAAATTTTCTAAAAATGAAATAAATGCCTTCTAAACACCTCAAACATTCACTCTAAAACAGAAGATTGTTGTTTTTCGCAATATTTTTAGAAATTTTGGCTCTTTTAGTAACATTAACACTTTCGCTGAAGCATCTTTTATGCTCCTTTCATGTCTTTCAGGATTCTTTCTGGGTTTTATTTTGTTTATTTGATGAAAATGAACAACAATACACACCTTGGATACATTTTTGTTTGATTTGTTTCGAGTGAGATTTTCACTTAGAACCAAAAGGGTGGGGTATTGGCACTTTTCATGGAAAAATGTGAAAAATAAAATTTTCTAAAAATGAATGAAATGACTTCTAAACACCTCAAACATTCACTCTAAAACAGAAGATTGTTGTTTTTCGCAATATTTTTAGAAATTTGGGCTCTTTTAGTAACATTAACACCTGGGCTGAAGCATCTGTTATGATCTTTTATTGTCTTTCAGGATTCATTCTGGGTTTTATTTTGTTTATTTGATGAAAATGAACAACAATACACACCTTGGATACATTTTTGTTTGATTTATGTCGAGTGAGATTTTCACCTAGAACCCAAAGGGCGGGTATTGGCACTTTTCATGGATAAATGTGAAAAATTAAATTTTCTAAAAATGAAATAAATGCCTTCTAAACACCTAAAACATTCACTCTAAAACAGAAGATTGTTGTTTTTCGCAATATTTTTAGAAATTTGGGCTCTTTTAGTAACATTAACATTTGCCCTTAAGAATCTTTTATGCTCATTTCTTGTCTTTCAGGTTTAATTCTGGGTTTTATTTTGTTTATTTGATGAAAATGAACAACAATACACACCATGGAAACATTTTTGATTGATTTGTGTCGAGTGAGATTTTCACCAAGAACCCAAGGGGGGTATTGGCACTTTTCATTGAACAATGTGAAAAATTAAATTTTCTAAAAATGAAATAAATACCTTCTAAACACCTCAAACATTCACTCTAAAACATAAGATTGTTGTTTTTCGCAATATTTTTAGAAATTTTGGCTCTTTTAGTAACATTAACCCTTGCGCTGAAGCATCTTTTATGCTCATTTCTTGTCTTTCAGGATTAATTCTGGGTTTTATTTGTTTATTTGATGAAAATGAACAACAATACACACCATGGAAACATTTTTGATTGATTTGTGTCGAGTGAGATTTTCACCTAGAACCCAAAGGGGGGGGTATTGGCACTTTTCATGGAAAAATGTAAAAAATTAAATTTTCTAAAAATGAAATAAATGCCTTCTAAACACCTCAAACATTCACTCTAAAACAGAAGATTGTTGTTTTTCGCAATATTTTTAGAAAATTGGGCTCTTTTAGTAAAATTAACACTTGCGCTGAAGCATCTTTTATGCTCATTTCTTGTCTTTCAGGATTATTTCTGGGTTTTATTTTGTTTATTTGATGAAAATGAACAACAATACACACCATGGAAACATTTTTGTTTGATTGGTGTCGAGCGAGATTTTCACCTAGAACCCAAAGGGGGGGGTATTGGCACTTTTCATGGAAAAATGTGAAAAATTAAATTTTCTAAAAATGAAATAAATGCCTTCTAAACACCTCAAACATTCACTCTAAAACAGAAGATTGTTGTTTTTCGCAATATTTTTAGAAGTTTGGGCTCTTTTAGTAACATTAACACCTGGGCTGAAGCAACTTTTATGCTCGTTTCTTGTCTTTCAAGATTAATTCTGGGTTTTATTTTGTTAATTTGATGAAAATGAACAACAATACGCACCATGGAAACATTTTTGTTTGATTTGTGTCGAGTGAGATTTTCACCTAGAACCCAAAGGGGGGGGTATTGGCACTTTTCATGGAAAAATGTGAAAAATTAAATTTTCTAAAAATGAAATAAATGCCTTCTAAACACCTCAAACATTCACTCTAAAACAGAAGATTGTTTTTCGCAATATTTTTAGAAATTTGGGCTCTTTTAGTAACATTTACACTTTCGCTGAAGCAACTTTTATGCTCATTTCTTGTCTTTCAGGATTAATTCTGGGTTTTATTTTGTTTATTTGATGAAAATGAACAAAACTACACACCATGGAAACATTTTTGTTTGATTTGCGTCAAGTGAGATTTTCACCTAGAACCCAAAGGGGGGGGGGGTATTGGCACTTTTCATGGAAAAATATGAAAAATTAAATTTTCTAAAAATGAAATAAATGCCTTCTAAACACCTCAAACATTCACTCTAAAACAGAAGACTGTTGTTTTTCGCAATATTTTTAGAAATTTGGGCTCTTTTAGTAACATTAACACCTGGGCTGTAGCATCTTTTATGATCATTTATTGTCTTTCAGGATTCATTCTGGGTTTTATTTTGTTTATATGATGAAAATGAACAACAATACACACCTTGGATACATTTTTGTTTGATTTGTGTCGAGTGAGATTTTCACCTAGAACCCAAAGGGGGGGGTATTGACACTTTTCATGGAAAAATGTAAAAAATTAAATTTTTTAAAAATGAAATAAATGCCTTTTAAACACCTCAAACATTCACTCTAAAACAGAAGATTGTTGTTTTTCGCAATATTTTTAGAAATTTGGGCTCTTTTATTAAAATTAACACTTGCGCTGAAGCATCTTTTATGCTCATTTCATGTCTTTCAGGATTATTTCTGGGTTTTATTTTGTTTATTTGATGAAAATGAACAACAATACACACCATGGAAACATTTTTGTTTGATTTGTGTCGAGTGAGATTTTCACCTATTACCCAAAGGGAGGGGTATTGGCACTTTTCAAGGAAAAATGCGAAAAAATTAAATTTTCTAAAAATGAAATAAATGCCTTCTAAACACCTCAAACATTCACTCTAAAAAAGAAGATTGTTGTTTTTCGCAATATTTTTAGAAATTTGGGCTCTTTTAGTAACATTAACACTTTCGCTGAAGCAACTTTTATGCTCGTTTCTTGTCTTTCAAGATTAATTCTGGGTTTTATTTTGTTAATTTGATGAAAATGAACAACAATACACACCATGGAAACATTTTTGATTGTTTTGTGTCGAGTGAGATTTTCACCAAGAACCCAAAGGGCGGGTATTGGCACTTTTCATGGAACAATGTGAAAAATTAAATTTTCTAAAAATGAAATAAATACCTTCTAAACACCTCAAACATTCACTCTAAAACATAAGATTGTTGTTTTTCGCAATATTTTTAGAAATTTTGGCTCTTTTAGTAACATTAACACTTGCGCTGAAGCATCTTTTATGCTCATTTCTTGTCTTTCAGGATTAATTCTGGGTTTTATTTGTTTATTTGATGAAAATGAACAACAATACACACCATGGAAACATTTTTGATTGATTTGTGTCGAGTGAGATTTTCACCTAGAACCCAGAGGGGGGGTATTGGCACTTTTCATGGAAAAATGTGAAAAATTAAATTTTCTAAAAATGAAATAAATGCCTTCTAAACACCACAAACATTCACTCTAAAACAGAAGATTGTTGTTTTTCGCAATATTTTTAGAAAATTGGGCTCTTTTAGTAACATTAACACTTGCGCTGAAGCATCATTTATGCTAATTTCTTGTCTTTCAGGATTATTCTGGGTTTTATTTTGTTTATTTGATGAAAATAAACAACAATACACACCATGGAAACATTTTTGTTTGATTTGTGTCGAGTGAGATTTTCACTTAGAACCCAAAGGGCGGGTATTGGCACTTTTCATGGAAAAATGTGAAAAATTAAATTTTCTAAAAATGAAATAAATGCCTTCTAAACACCTCAAACATTCACTCTGAAACAGAAGATTGTTGTTTTTCGCAATATTTTTAGAAATTTGGGCACTTTTAGTAACATTAACACCTGGGCTGAAGCATCTTTTATGATCATTTATTGTCTTTCAGGATACATTCTGGGTTTTTTTTTGTTTATTTGATGAAAATGAAAAACAATACACACTTTGGATACATTTTTGATTGATTTGTGTCGAGTGAGATTTTCACCTAGAACCCAAAGGGGGGGGTATTGGCACTTTTCATGGAAAAATGTGAAAAATTAAATTTTCTAAAAATGAAATAAATGCCTTCTAAACACCTCAAACATTCACTCTAAAACAGAAGATTGTTGTTTTTCGCAATATTTTTAGAAATTTGGGCTCTTTTAGTAACATTAACACCTGGGCTGAAGCATCTTTTATGATCTTTTATTGCCTTTCAGGATTCATTCTGGGTTTTATTTTGTTTATTTGATGAAAATGAACAACAATAAACACCATGGAAACATTTTTGTTTGATTTGTGTCGAGTGAGATTTTCACCTAGAACCCAAAGGGCGGGTATTGGCACTTTTCATGGAAAAATGTGAAAAATTAAATTTTCTAAAAATGAAATAAATGCCTTCTAAACACCTCAAACATTCACTCTAAAACAGAAGATTGTGTTTTTTCGCAATATTTTTAGAAATTTTGGCTCTTTTAGTAACATTAACACTTTCGCTGAAGCATCTTTTATGCTCCTTTCATGTCTTTCAGGATTCATTCTGGGTTTTATTTTTTTTATTTGATGAAAATGAACAACGATACACACCTTGGATACATTTTTGTTTGATTTGTTTCGAGTGAGATTTTCACTTAGAACCCAAAGGGGGGGGTATTGGCACTTTTCATGGAAAAATGTGACAAATAAAATTTTCTAAAAATAAATGAAATGACTTCTAAACACCTCAAACATTCACTCTTAAACAGAAGATTGTTGTTTTTCGCAATATTTTTAGAAATTTGGGCTCTTTTAGTAACATTAACACCTGGGCTGAAGCATCTTTTATGATCATTTATTGTCTTTCAGGATTCATTCTGGGTTTTATTTTGTTTATTTGATGAAAATGAACAACAATACACACCTTGGATACATTTTTGTTTGATTTGTGTCGAGCGAGATTTTCACCTAGAACCCAAAGGGGGGGGTATTGGCACTTTTCATGGAAAAATGTGAAAAATTAAATTTTCTAAAAATGAAATAAATGCCTTCTAAACACCACAAACATTCACTCTAAAAAAGAAGATTGTTGTTTTTCGCAATATTTTTAGAAAATAAGGCTCTTTTAGTAACATTAACACTTGCGCTGAAGCATCATTTATACTAATTTCTTGTCTTTCAGGATTATTCTGGGTTTTATTTTGTTTATTTGATTCAAATAAACAACAATACACACCATGGAAACATTTTTGTTTGAAATGTGTCGAGTGAGATTTTCACTTAGAACCTAAAGGGGGGGTATTGGCACTTTTCATGGAAAAATATGAAAAATTAAATTTTCTAAAAATGAAATAAATGCCTTCTAAACACCTCAAACATTCACTCAAAAACAGAAGATTGTTGTTTTTCGCAATATTTTTAGAAATTTGGGCACTTTTAGTAACATTAACACCTGGGCTGAAGCATCTTTTATGATCATTTATTGTTTTTCAGGATACATTCTGGGTTTTTTTTTGTTTATTTGATGGAAATGAAAAACAATACACACTTTGGATACATTTTTGATTGATTTGTGTCGAGTGAGATTTTCACCTAGAACCCAAAGGGGGGGTATTGGCACTTTTCATGGAAAAATGTGAAAAATTAAATTTTCTAAAAATGAAATAAATGCCTTCAAAACACCTCAAACATTCACTCTAAAACAGAAGATTGTTGTTTTTCGCAATATTTTTAGAAATTTGGGCTCTTTTAGTAACATTAACACCTGGGCTGAAGAATCTTTTATGATCTTTTATTGTCTTTCAGGATTCATTCTGGGTTTGATTTTGTTTATTTGATGAAAATGAACAACAATAAACACCATGGAAACATTTTTGTTTGATTTGTGTCGAGTGAGATTTTCACCTAGAACCCAAAGGGCGGGTATTGGCACTTTTCATGGAAAAATGTGAAAAATTAAATTTTCTAAAAATGAAATAAATGCCTTCTAAACACCTCAAACATTCACTCTAAAACAGAAGATTGTTGTTTTTCGCAATATTTTTAGAAATTTTGGCTCTTTTAGTAACATTAACACTTTCGCTGAAGCATCTTTTATGCTCCTTTCATGTCTTTCAGGATTCTTTCTGGGTTTTATTTTGTTTATTTGATGAAAATGAACAACAATACACACCTTGGATACATTTTTGTTTGATTTGTTTCGAGTGAGATTTTCACTTAGAACCAAAAGGGTGGGGTATTGGCACTTTTCATGGAAAAATGTGAAAAATAAAATTTTCTAAAAATGAATGAAATGACTTCTAAACACCTCAAACATTCACTCTAAAACAGAAGATTGTTGTTTTTCGCAATATTTTTAGAAATTTGGGCTCTTTTAGTAACATTAACACCTGGGCTGAAGCATCTGTTATGATCTTTTTATGTCTTTCAGGATTCATTCTGGGTTTTATTTTGTTTATTTGATGAAAATGAACAACAATACACACCTTGGATACATTTTTGTTTGATTTATGTCGAGTGAGACTTTCACCTAGAACCCAAAGGGCGGGTATTGGCACTTTTCATGGATAAATGTGAAAAATTAAATTTTCTAAAAATGAAATAAATGCCTTCTAAACACCTCAAACATTTACTCTAAAACAGAAGATTGTTGTTTTTCGCAATATTTTTAGAAATTTGGGCTCTTTTAGTAACATTAACACTTTCGCTGAAGCAACTTTTATGCTCTTTTCTTGTCTTTCAAGATTAATTCTGGGTTTTATTTTGTTAATTTGATGAAAATGAACAACAATACACACCATGGAAACATTTTTGTTTGATCTGTGTCGAATGAGATTTTCACCTAGAACCCAAAGGGGGGGGTATTGGCACTTTTCATGGAAAAATGTGAAAAATTAAATTTTCTAAAAATGAAATAAATACCTTCTAAACACCTAAAACATTCACTCTAAAACAGAAGATTGTTGTTTTTCGCAATATTTTTAGAAATTTGGGCTCTTTTAGTAACATTAACATTTGCCCTTAAGAATCTTTTATGCTCATTTCTTGTCTTTCAGGATTAATTCTGGGTTTTATTTTGTTTATTTGATGAAAATGAACAACAATACACACCATGGAAACATTTTTGATTGATTTGTGTCGAGTGAGATTTTCACCAAGAACCCAAGGGGGGGTATTGGCACTTTTCATTGAACAATGTGAAAAATTAAATTTTCTAAAAATGAAATAAATACCTTCTAAACACCTCAAACATTCACTCTAAAACATAAGATTGTTGTTTTTCGCAATATTTTTAGAAATTTTGGCTCTTTTAGTAACATTAACACTTGCGCTGAAGCATCATTTATGCTCATTTCTTGTCTTTCAGGATTATTCTGGGTTTTATTTTGTTTATTTGATGAAAATAAACAACAATACACACCATGGAAACATTTTTGTTTGATTTGTGTCGAGTGAGATTTTCACCTAGAACCCAAAGGGGGGGGTATTGGCACTTTTCATGGAAAAATGTGAAAAATTAAATTTTCTAAAAATGAAATAAATGCCTTCTAAACACCTCAAACATTCACTCTGAAACAGAAGATTGTTGTTTTTCGCAATATTTTTAGAAAATTGGGCTCTTTTAGTAAAATTAACACTTGCGCTGAAGCATCTTTTATGATCATTTATTGTCTTTCAGGATACATTCTGGGTTTTTTTTTGTTTATTTGATGAAAATGAAAAACAATACACACTTTGGATACATTTTTGATTGATTTGTGTCGAGTGAGATTTTCACCTAGAACCCAAAGGGGGGGGTATTGGCACTTTTCATGGAAAAATGTGAAAAATTAAATTTTCTAAAAATGAAATAAATGCCTTCTAAACACCTCAAACATTCACTCTAAAACAGAAGATTGTTGTTTTTCGCAATATTTTTAGAAATTTGGGCTCTTTTAGTAACATTAACACCTGGGCTGAAGCATCTTTTATGATCTTTTATTGCCTTTCAGGATTCATTCTGGGTTTTATTTTGTTTATTTGATGAAAATGAACAACAATAAACACCATGGAAACATTTTTGTTTGATTTGTGTCGAGTGAGATTTTCACCTAGAACCCAAAGGGCGGGTATTGGCACTTTTCATGGAAAAATGTGAAAAATTAAATTTTCTAAAAATGAAATAAATGCCTTCTAAACACCTCAAACATTCACTCTAAAACAGAAGATTGTGTTTTTTCGCAATATTTTTAGAAATTTTGGCTCTTTTAGTAACATTAACACTTTCGCTGAAGCATCTTTTATGCTCCTTTCATGTCTTTCAGGATTCATTCTGGGTTTTATTTTTTTTATTTGATGAAAATGAACAACGATACACACCTTGGATACATTTTTGTTTGATTTGTTTCGAGTGAGATTTTCACTTAGAACCCAAAGGGGGGGGTATTGGCACTTTTCATGGAAAAATGTGACAAATAAAATTTTCTAAAAATAAATGAAATGACTTCTAAACACCTCAAACATTCACTCTTAAACAGAAGATTGTTGTTTTTCGCAATATTTTTAGAAATTTGGGCTCTTTTAGTAACATTAACACCTGGGCTGAAGCATCTTTTATGATCATTTATTGTCTTTCAGGATTCATTCTGGGTTTTATTTTGTTTATTTGATGAAAATGAACAACAATACACACCTTGGATACATTTTTGTTTGATTTGTGTCGAGCGAGATTTTCACCTAGAACCCAAAGGGGGGGGTATTGGCACTTTTCATGGAAAAATGTGAAAAATTAAATTTTCTAAAAATGAAATAAATGCCTTCTAAACACCACAAACATTCACTCTAAAAAAGAAGATTGTTGTTTTTCGCAATATTTTTAGAAAATAAGGCTCTTTTAGTAACATTAACACTTGCGCTGAAGCATCATTTATACTAATTTCTTGTCTTTCAGGATTATTCTGGGTTTTATTTTGTTTATTTGATTCAAATAAACAACAATACACACCATGGAAACATTTTTGTTTGAAATGTGTCGAGTGAGATTTTCACTTAGAACCTAAAGGGGGGGGTATTGGCACTTTTCATGGAAAAATATGAAAAATTAAATTTTCTAAAAATGAAATAAATGCCTTCTAAACACCTCAAACATTCACTCAAAAACAGAAGATTGTTGTTTTTCGCAATATTTTTAGAAATTTGGGCACTTTTAGTAACATTAACACCTGGGCTGAAGCATCTTTTATGATCATTTATTGTTTTTCAGGATACATTCTGGGTTTTTTTTTGTTTATTTGATGGAAATGAAAAACAATACACACTTTGGATACATTTTTCATTGATTTGTGTCGAGTGAGATTTTCACCTAGAACCCAAAGGGGGGGTATTGGCACTTTTCATGGAAAAATGTGAAAAATTAAATTTTCTAAAAATGAAATAAATGCCTTCAAAACACCTCAAACATTCACTCTAAAACAGAAGATTGTTGTTTTTCGCAATATTTTTAGAAATTTGGGCTCTTTTAGTAACATTAACACCTGGGCTGAAGAATCTTTTATGATCTTTTATTGTCTTTCAGGATTCATTCTGGGTTTGATTTTGTTTATTTGATGAAAATGAACAACAATAAACACCATGGAAACATTTTTGTTTGATTTGTGTCGAGTGAGATTTTCACCTAGAACCCAAAGGGCGGGTATTGGCACTTTTCATGGAAAAATGTGAAAAATTAAATTTTCTAAAAATGAAATAAATGCCTTCTAAACACCTCAAACATTCACTCTAAAACAGAAGATTGTTGTTTTTCGCAATATTTTTAGAAATTTTGGCTCTTTTAGTAACATTAACACTTTCGCTGAAGCATCTTTTATGCTCCTTTCATGTCTTTCAGGATTCTTTCTGGGTTTTATTTTGTTTATTTGATGAAAATGAACAACAATACACACCTTGGATACATTTTTGTTTGATTTGTTTCGAGTGAGATTTTCACTTAGAACCAAAAGGGTGGGGTATTGGCACTTTTCATGGAAAAATGTGAAAAATAAAATTTTCTAAAAATGAATGAAATGACTTCTAAACACCTCAAACATTCACTCTAAAACAGAAGATTGTTGTTTTTCGCAATATTTTTAGAAATTTGGGCTCTTTTAGTAACATTAACACCTGGGCTGAAGCATCTGTTATGATCTTTTATTGTCTTTCAGGATTCATTCTGGGTTTTATTTTGTTTATTTGATGAAAATGAACAACAATACACACCTTGGATACATTTTTGTTTGATTTATGTCGAGTGAGACTTTCACCTAGAACCCAAAGGGCGGGTATTGGCACTTTTCATGGATAAATGTGAAAAATTAAATTTTCTAAAAATGAAATAAATGCCTTCTAAACACCTCAAACATTTACTCTAAAACAGAAGATTGTTGTTTTTCGCAATATTTTTAGAAATTTGGGCTCTTTTAGTAACATTAACACTTTCGCTGAAGCAACTTTTATGCTCTTTTCTTGTCTTTCAAGATTAATTCTGGGTTTTATTTTGTTAATTTGATGAAAATGAACAACAATACACACCATGGAAATATTTTTGTTTGATCTGTGTCGAATGAGATTTTCACCTAGAACCCAAAGGGGGGGGTATTGGCACTTTTCATGGAAAAATGTGAAAAATTAAATTTTCTAAAAATGAAATAAATACCTTCTAAACACCTAAAACATTCACTCTAAAACAGAAGATTGTTGTTTTTCGCAATATTTTTAGAAATTTGGGCTCTTTTAGTAACATTAACATTTGCCCTTAAGAATCTTTTATGCTCATTTCTTGTCTTTCAGGATTAATTCTGGGTTTTATTTTGTTTATTTGATGAAAATGAACAACAATACACACCATGGAAACATTTTTGATTGATTTGTGTCGAGTGAGATTTTCACCAAGAACCCAAGGGGGGGTATTGGCACTTTTCATTGAACAATGTGAAAAATTAAATTTTCTAAAAATGAAATAAATACCTTCTAAACACCTCAAACATTCACTCTAAAACATAAGATTGTTGTTTTTCGCAATATTTTTAGAAATTTTGGCTCTTTTAGTAACATTAACCCTTGCGCTGAAGCATCTTTTATGCTCATTTCTTGTCTTTCAGGATTAATTCTGGGTTTTATTTGTTTATTTGATGAAAATGAACAACAATACACACCATGGAAACATTTTTGATTGATTTGTGTCGAGTAAGATTTTCACCTAGAACCCAAAGGGGGGGGTATTGGCACTTTTCATGGAAAAATGTAAAAAATTAAATTTTCTAAAAATGAAATAAATGCCTTCTAAACACCTCAAACATTCACTCTAAAACAGAAGATTGTTGTTTTTCGCAATATTTTTAGAAATTTGGGCTCTTTTAGTAAAATTAACACTTGCGCTGAAGCATCTTTTATGCTCCTTTCTTGTCTTTCAGGATTATTTCTGGGTTTTATTTTGTTTATTTGATGAAAATAAACAACAATACACACCATGGAAACATTTTTGTTTGATTGGTGTCGAGCGAGATTTTCACCTAGAACCCAAAGGGGGGGGTATTGGCACTTTTCATGGAAAAATGTGAAAAATTAAATTTTCTAAAAATGAAATAAATGCCTTCTAAACACCTCAAACATTCACTCTAAAACAGAAGATTGTTGTTTTTCGCAATATTTTTAGAAGTTTGGGCTCTTTTAGTAACATTAACACCTGGGCTGAAGCAACTTTTATGCTCGTTTCTTGTCTTTCAAGATTAATTCTGGGTTTTATTTTGTTAATTTGATGAAAATGAACAACAATACGCACCATGGAAACATTTTTGTTTGATTTGTGTCGAGTGAGATTTTCACCTAGAACCCAAAGGGGGGGGTATTGGCACTTTTCATGGAAAAATGTGAAAAATTAAATTTTCTAAAAATGAAATAAATGCCTTCTAAACACCTCAAACATTCACTCTAAAACAGAAGATTGTTTTTCGCAATATTTTTAGAAATTTGGGCTCTTTTAGTAACATTTACACTTTCGCTGAAGCAACTTTTATGCTCATTTCTTGTCTTTCAGGATTAATTCAGGGTTTTATTTTGTTTATTTGATGAAAATGAACAACAATACACACCATGGAAACATTTTTGTTTGATTGGTGTCGAGCGAGATTTTCACCTAGAACCCAAAGGGGGGGGTATTGGCACTTTTCATGGAAAAATGTGAAAAATTAAATTTTCTAAAAATGAAATAAATGCCTTCTAAACACCTCAAACATTCACTCTAAAACAGAAGATTGTTGTTTTTCGCAATATTTTTAGAAATTTTGGCTCTTTTAGTAACATTAACCCTTGCGCTGAAGCATCTTTTATGCTCATTTCTTGTCTTTCAGGATTAATTCTGGGTTTTATTTGTTTATTTGATGAAAATGAACAACAATACACACCATGGAAACATTTTTGATTGATTTGTGTCGAGTGAGATTTTCACCTAGAACCCAAAGGGGGGGGTATTGGCACTTTTCATGGAAAAATGTAAAAAATTAAATTTTCTAAAAATGAAATAAATGCCTTCTAAACACCTCAAACATTCACTCTAAAACAGAAGATTGTTGTTTTTCGCAATATTTTTAGAAAATTGGGCTCTTTTAGTAAAATTAACACTTGCGCTGAAGCATCTTTTATGATCATTTATTGTCTTTCAGGATACATTCTGGGTTTTTTTTTGTTTATTTGATGAAAATGAAAAACAATACACACTTTGGATACATTTTTGATTGATTTGTGTCGAGTGAGATTTTCACCTAGAACCCAAAGGGGGGGGTATTGGCACTTTTCATGGAAAAATGTGAAAAATTAAATTTTCTAAAAATGAAATAAATGCCTTCTAAACACCTCAAACATTCACTCTAAAACAGAAGATTGTTGTTTTTCGCAATATTTTTAGAAATTTGGGCTCTTTTAGTAACATTAACACCTGGGCTGAAGCATCTTTAATGATCTTTTATTGCCTTTCAGGATTCATTCTGGGTTTTATTTTGTTTATTTGATGAAAATGAACAACAATAAACACCATGGAAACATTTTTGTTTGATTTGTGTCGAGTGAGATTTTCACCTAGAACCCAAAGGGCGGGTATTGGCACTTTTCATGGAAAAATGTGAAAAATTAAATTTTCTAAAAATGAAATAAATGCCTTCTAAACACCTCAAACATTCACTCTAAAACAGAAGATTGTGTTTTTTCGCAATATTTTTAGAAATTTTGGCTCTTTTAGTAACATTAACACTTTCGCTGAAGCATCTTTTATGCTTCTTTCATGTCTTTCAGGATTCATTCTGGGTTTTATTTTTTTTATTTGATGAAAATGAACAACGATACACACCTTGGATACATTTTTGTTTGATTTGTTTCGAGTGAGATTTTCACTTAGAACCCAAAGGGGGGGGTATTGGCACTTTTCATGGAAAAATGTGACAAATAAAATTTTCTAAAAATAAATGAAATGACTTCTAAACACCTCAAACATTCACTCTTAAACAGAAGATTGTTGTTTTTCGCAATATTTTTAGAAATTTGGGCTCTTTTAGTAACATTAACACCTGGGCTGAAGCATCTTTTATGATCATTTATTGTCTTTCAGGATTCATTCTGGGTTTTATTTTGTTTATTTGATGAAAATGAACAACAATACACACCTTGGATACATTTTTGTTTGATTTGTGTCGAGCGAGATTTTCACCTAGAACCCAAAGGGGGGGGTATTGGCACTTTTCATGGAAAAATGTGAAAAATTAAATTTTCTAAAAATGAAATAAATGCCTTCTAAACACCACAAACATTCACTCTAAAAAAGAAGATTGTTGTTTTTCGCAATATTTTTAGAAAATAAGGCTCTTTTAGTAACATTAACACTTTCGCTGAAGCATCATTTATACTAATTTCTTGTCTTTCAGGATTATTCTGGGTTTTATTTTGTTTATTTGATTCAAATAAACAACAATACACACCATGGAAACATTTTTGTTTGAAATGTGTCGAGTGAGATTTTCACTTAGAACCTAAAGGGGGGGGTATTGGCACTTTTCATGGAAAAATATGAAAAATTAAATTTTCTAAAAATGAAATAAATGCCTTCTAAACACCTCAAACATTCACTCAAAAACAGAAGATTGTTGTTTTTCGCAATATTTTTAGAAATTTGGGCACTTTTAGTAACATTAACACCTGGGCTGAAGCATCTTTTATGATCATTTATTGTTTTTCAGGATACATTCTGGGTTTTTTTTTGTTTATTTGATGGAAATGAAAAACAATACACACTTTGGATACATTTTTGATTGATTTGTGTCGAGTGAGATTTTCACCTAGAACCCAAAGGGGGGGGTATTGGCACTTTTCATGGAAAAATGTGAAAAATTAAATTTTCTAAAAATGAAATAAATGCCTTCAAAACACCTCAAACATTCACTCTAAAACAGAAGATTGTTGTTTTTCGCAATATTTTTAGAAATTTGGGCTCTTTTAGTAACATTAACACCTGGGCTGAAGAATCTTTTATGATCTTTTATTGTCTTTCAGGATTCATTCTGGGTTTGATTTTGTTTATTTGATGAAAATGAACAACAATAAACACCATGGAAACATTTTTGTTTGATTTGTGTCGAGTGAGATTTTCACCTAGAACCCAAAGGGCGGGTATTGGCACTTTTCATGGAAAAATGTGAAAAATTAAATTTTCTAAAAATGAAATAAATGCCTTCTAAACACCTCAAACATTCACTCTAAAACAGAAGATTGTTGTTTTTCGCAATATTTTTAGAAATTTTGGCTCTTTTAGTAACATTAACACTTTCGCTGAAGCATCTTTTATGCTCCTTTCATGTCTTTCAGGATTCTTTCTGGGTTTTATTTTGTTTATTTGATGAAAATGAACAACAATACACACCTTGGATACATTTTTGTTTGATTTGTTTCGAGTGAGATTTTCACTTAGAACCAAAAGGGTGGGGTATTGGCACTTTTCATGGAAAAATGTGAAAAATAAAATTTTCTAAAAATGAATGAAATGACTTCTAAACACCTCAAACATTCACTCTAAAACAGAAGATTGTTGTTTTTCGCAATATTTTTAGAAATTTGGGCTCTTTTAGTAACATTAACACCTGGGCTGAAGCATCTGTTATGATCTTTTATTGTCTTTCAGGATTCATTCTGGGTTTTATTTTGTTTATTTGATGAAAATGAACAACAATACACACCTTGGATACATTTTTGTTTGATTTGTGTCGAGTGAGATTTTCACCTAGAACCCAAAGGGGGGGTATTGGCACTTTTCATGGAAAAATGTGAAAAATTAAATTTTCTAAAAATGAAATAAATGCCTTCTAAACACCTCAAACATTCACTCTAAAACAGAAGATTGTTGTTTTTCGCAATATTTTTAGAAAATTGGGCTCTTTTAGTAAAATTAACACTTGCGCTGAAGCATCTTTTATGCTCATTTCTTGTCTTTCAGGATTATTTCTGGGTTTTATTTTGTTTATTTGATGAAAATGAACAACAATACACACCATGGAAACATTTTTGTTTGATTGGTGTCGAGCGAGATTTTCACCTAGAACCCAAAGGGGGGGGTATTGGCACTTTTCATGGAAAAATGTGAAAAATTAAATTTTCTAAAAATGAAATAAATGCCTTCTAAACACCTCAAACATTCACTCTAAAACAGAAGATTGTTGTTTTTCGCAATATTTTTAGAAGTTTGGGCTCTTTTAGTAACATTAACACCTGGGCTGAAGCAACTTTTATGCTCGTTTCTTGTCTTTCAAGATTAATTCTGGGTTTTATTTTGTTAATTTGATGAAAATGAACAACAATACGCACCATGGAAACATTTTTGTTTGATTTGTGTCGAGTGAGATTTTCACCTAGAACCCAAAGGGGGGGGTATTGGCACTTTTCATGGAAAAATGTGAAAAATTAAATTTTCTAAAAATGAAATAAATGCCTTCTAAACACCTCAAACATTCACTCTAAAACAGAAGATTGTTTTTCGCAATATTTTTAGAAATTTGGGCTCTTTTAGTAACATTTACACTTTCGCTGAAGCAACTTTTATGGTCATTTCTTATCTTTCAGGAAACATTCTGGGTTTTATTTTGTTTATTTGATGAAAATGAACAACAATACACACCATTGAAACATTATTGTTTGATTTGTGTCAAGTTAGATTTTCACCTAGAACCCAAAGGGGGCATTGGTACCCAAAGGTATTGGCACTTTTCATGGAAAAATGTGAAAAATTAAATTTTCTAAAAATGAAATAAATGCCTTCTAAACACCTCAAACATTCACTCTAAAACAGAAGATTGTTGTTTTTCGCAATATTTTTATGAAATTTGGGCTCTTTTAGTAACATTAACACCAGGGCTGAAGCATCTTTTATGATCATTTATTGTCTTTCAGGATACATTCTGGGTTTTATTTTGTTTATTTGATGAAAATGAACAACAATACACACCTTGGATACATTTTTTTTATTTGTGTCCAGTGAGATTTTCACCTAGAACCCAAAGGGGGGGGTATTGGCACTTTTCATGGAAAAATGTGAAAAATTAAATTTTCTAAAATAGAAATAAATGCCTTCTAAACACCTCAAACATTCACTCTAAAACAGAAGATTGTTGTTTTGCGCAATATTTTTAGAAATTTTGGCTCTTTTAGTAACATTAACATCTGGGCTGAAGCATCTTTTATGATCATTTATTGTCTTTCAGGATACATTCTGTGTTTTATTTTGTTTATTTGATGAAAATGAACAACAATACACACCTTGGATACATTTTTGTTTGATTTGTGTCGAGTGAGATTTTCACCTAGAACCCAAAGGGGGGGTATTGGCACTTTTCATGGAAAAATGTGAAAAATTAAATTTTCTAAAAATGAAATAAATGCCTTCTAAACACCTCAAACATTCACTCTAAAACAGAAGATTGTTGTTTTTCGCAATATTTTTAGAAATTTGGGCTCTTTTAGTAACATTAACACCTGGGCTGAAGCACCTTTTATGCTCATTTCTTGTCTTTCAGGATTAATTCTGGGTTTTATTTTGTTTATTTGATGAAAATGAACAACAATACACACCTTGAATACATTTTTTTTGATTTGTGTCGAGTTAGATTTTCACCTAGAACCCAAAGGGGGGGTATTGGCACTTTTCATGGAAAAATGTGAAAAATTAAATTTTCTAAAAATGAAATAAATGCCTTCTAAACACCTCAAACATTTACTCTAAAACAGAAGATTGTTGTTTTTCGCAATATTTTTAGAAATTTAGGCTCTTTTAGTAACATTAACACTTGCGCTGAAGCAACTTTAATGCTCATTTCTTGTCTTTCAGTATTATTCTGGGTTTTATTTTGTTTATTTGATGAAAATGAACAACAATACACACCATGGAAACATTTTTGTTTGATTTGTGTCAAGTTAGATTTTCACCTAGAACCCAAAGGGGGGGTATTGGCACTTTTCATGGAAAAATGTGAAAAATTAAATTTTCTAAAAATGAAATAAATGCCTTCTAAACACCTCAAACATTTACTCTAAAACAGAAGATTGTTGTTTTTCGCAATATTTTTAGAAATTTTGGCTCTTTTAGTTACATTAACACCTGGGCTGAAGCATCTTTTATGATCATTTATTGTCTTTCAGGATACATTCTGTGTTTTATTTTGTTTATTTGATGAAAACGAACAACAATACACACCTTGGATACATTTTTGTTTGATATGTGTCGAGTGAGATTTTCACCTAGAACCCAAAGGGGGGTATTGGCACTTTTCATGGAAAAATGTGAAAAATAAATTTTCTAAAAATGAAATAAATGCCTTCTAAACAGCTCAAACATTCACTCTAAAACAGAAGATTGTTGTTTTTCGCAATATTTTTAGAAATTTGGGCTCTTTTAGTAACATTAACTCCTGGGCTGAAGCATCTTTTATGATCATTTATTGTCTTTCAGGATACATTCTGGGTTTTATTTTGTTTATTTGATGAAAATGAACAACAATACACACCTTGAATACATTTTTGTTTGATTTGTGTCGAGTTAGATTTTCACCTAGAACCCAAAGGGGGGGTATTGGCACTTTTCATGGAAAAATGTGAGAAATTAAATTTTCTAAAAATGAAATAAATGCCTTCTAAACACCTCAAACATTTACTCTAAAACAGAAGATTGTTGTTTTTCGCAATATTTTTAGAAATTTGGGCTCTTTTAGTAACATTAACACTTGCGCTGAAGCAACTTTAATGCTCATTTCTTGTCTTTCAGTATTATTCTGGGTTTTATTTTATTTATTTGATGAAAATGAACAACAATACACACCATGGAAACATTTTTGTTTGATTTGTGTCAAGTTAGATTTTCACCTAGAACCCAAAGGGGGGGTATTGGCACTTTTCATGGAAAAATGTAAAAAAATAAATTTTCTAAAAATGAAATAAATGCCTTCTAAACACATCAAACATTCACTCTAAAACAGAAGATTGCTGTTTTTCGCAATATTTTTAGAAATTTGGGCCCTTTTAGTAAAATTAACACTTGCGCTGAAGCATCTTTTATGCTCATTTGATGTCTTTCAGGATTAATTCTGGGTTTTATTTTGTTTATTTGATGAAAATGAACAACAATACACACCTTGGATACATTTTTTTTGATTTGTGTCGAGTGAGATTTTCACCTAGAACCCAAAGGGGGGGTATTGGCACTTTTCATGGAAAAATGTGAAAAATTAAATTTTCTAAAAATGAAATAAATGCCTTCTAAACACCTCAAACAATCACTCTAAACAAGAAGATTGTTGTTTTTCGCAATATTTTTAGAAATTTGGGCTCTTTTAGTAACATTAACACTTGCGCTGAAGCATCATTTATGATCATTTATTGTCTTTCAGGATACATTCTGGGTTTTATTTTGTTTATTTGATGAAAATGAAGAACAATACACACCTTGGATACATTTTTGTTTGATTTGTTTCGAGTGAGATTTTCACTTAGAACCCAAAGGGGGGGGTATTGGCACTTTTCATGGAAAAATGTGAAAAATAAAATTTTCTAAAAATGAATGAAATGACTTCTAAACACCTCAAACATTCACTCTAAAACCGAAGATTGTTGTTTTTCGCAATATTTTTAGAAATGTGGGCTCTTTTAGTAACATTTACACCTGGGCTGAAGCATCTGTTATGATCTTTTATTGTCTTTCAGGATTCATTCTGGGTTTTATTTTGTTTATTTGATGAAAATGAACAACAATACACACCATGGAAACATTTTTGTTTGATTTGTGTCAAGTGAGATTTTCACCTAAAACCCAAAGGGGGGGTATTGGCACTTTTCATGGAAAAATGTGAAAAATTAATTTTTCTAAAAATGAAATAAATGCCTTCTAAACACCTCAAACATTTACTCTAAAACAGAAGATTGTTGTTTTTCGCAATATTTTTAGAAATTTTGGCTCTTTTAGTAACATTAACACCTGGGCTGAAGCATCTTTTATGATCATTTATTGTCTTTCAGGATACATTCTGTGTTTTATTTTGTTTATTTGATGAAAATGAACAACAATACACACCTTGGATACATTTCTGTTTGATATGTGTCGAGTGAGATTTTCACCTAGAACCCAAAGAGGGGGTATTGGCACTTTTCATGGAAAAATGTGAAAAATAAATTTTCTAAAAATGAAATAAATGCCTTCTAAACAGCTCAAACATTCACTCTAAAACAGAAGATTGTTGTTTTTCGCAATATTTTTAGAAATTTGGGCTCTTTTAGTAACATTAACTCCTGGGCTGAAGCATCTTTTATGATCATTTATTGTCTTTCAGGATACATTCTGGGTTTTATTTTGTTTATTTGATGAAAATGAACAACAATACACACCTTGAATACATTTTTGTTTGATTTGTGTGAGTGAGATATTCACCTAGAACCCAAAGGGCGGGTATTGGCACTTTTCATGGAAAAATGTGAAAAATTAAATTTTCTAAAAATGCAATAAATGCCTTCTATACACCTCAAACATTCACTCTAAAACAGAAGATTGTTGTTTTTCGCAATATTTTTAGAAATTTTGGCTCTTTTAGTAATATTAACACCTGGGCTGAAGCATCTTTTATGATCTTTTATTGCCTTTCAGGATTCATTCTGGGTTTTATTTTGTTTATTTGATGAAAATGAACAACAATAAACACCATGGAAACATTTTTGTTTGATTTGTGTCGAGTGAGATTTTCACCTAGAACCCAAAGGGCGGGTATTGGCACTTTTCATGGAAAAATGTTAAAAATTAAATTTTCTAAAAATGAAATAAATGCCTTCTAAACACCTCAAACATTCACTCTAAAACAGAAGATTGTTGTTTTTCGCAATATTTTTAGAAATTTTGGCTCTTTTAGTAACATTAACACTTTCGCTGAAGCATCTTTTATGCTCCTTTCATGTCTTTCAGGATTCATTCTGGGTTTTATTTTGTTTATTTGATGAAAATGAACAACAATACACACCTTGGATACATTTTTGTTTGATTTGTTTCGAGTGAGATTTTCACTTAGAACCCAAAGGGGGGGGTATTGGCACTTTTCATGGAAAAATGTGAAAAATAAAATTTTCTAAAAATGAATGAAATGACTTCTAAACACCTCAAACATTCACTCTAAAACAGAAGATTGTTGTTTTTCGCAATATTTTTAGAAATGTGGGCTCTTTTAGTAACATTTACACCTGGGCTGAAGCATCTGTTATGATCTTTTATTGTCTTTCAGGATTCATTCTGGGTTTTATTTTGTTTATTTGATGAAATTGAACAACAATACACACCATGGAAACATTTTTGTTTGATTTGTGTCAAGTGAGATTTTCACTTAAAACCCAAAGGGGGGGTATTGGCACTTTTCATGGAAAAATGTGAAAAATTAAATTTTCTAAAATAGAAATAAATGCCTTCTAAACACCTCAAACATTCACTCTAAAACAGAAGATTGTTGTTTTGCGCAATATTTTTAGAAATTTTGGCTCTTTTAGTAACATTAACATCTGGGCTGAAGCATCTTTTATGATCATTTATTGTCTTTCAGGATACATTCTGTGTTTTATTTTGTTTATTTGATGAAAATGAACAACAATACACACCTTGGATACATTTTTGTTTGATTTGTGTCGAGTGAGATTTTCACCTAGAACCCAAAGGGGGGGTATTGGCACTTTTCATGGAAAAATGTGAAAAATTAAATTTTCTAAAAATGAAATAAATGCCTTCTAAACACCTCAAACATTCACTCTAAAACAGAAGATTGTTGTTTTTCGCAATATTTTTAGAAATTTGGGCTCTTTTAGTAACATTAACACCTGGGCTGAAGCACCTTTTATGCTCATTTCTTGTCTTTCAGGATTAATTCTGGGTTTTATTTTGTTTATTTGATGAAAATGAACAACAATACACACCTTGAATACATTTTTTTTGATTTGTGTCGAGTTAGATTTTCACCTAGAACCCAAAGGGGGGGTATTGGCACTTTTCATGGAAAAATGTGAAAAATTAAATTTTCTAAAAATGAAATAAATGCCTTCTAAACACCTCAAACATTTACTCTAAAACAGAAGATTGTTGTTTTTCGCAATATTTTTAGAAATTTAGGCTCTTTTAGTAACATTAACACTTGCGCTGAAGCAACTTTAATGCTCATTTCTTGTCTTTCAGTATTATTCTGGGTTTTATTTTGTTTATTTGATGAAAATGAACAACAATACACACCATGGAAACATTTTTGTTTGATTTGTGTCAAGTTAGATTTTCACCTAGAACCCAAAGGGGGGGTATTGGCACTTTTCATGGAAAAATGTGAAAAATTAAATTTTCTAAAAATGAAATAAATGCCTTCTAAACACCTCAAACATTTACTCTAAAACAGAAGATTGTTGTTTTTCGCAATATTTTTAGAAATTTTGGCTCTTTTAGTTACATTAACACCTGGGCTGAAGCATCTTTTATGATCATTTATTGTCTTTCAGGATACATTCTGTGTTTTATTTTGTTTATTTGATGAAAACGAACAACAATACACACCTTGGATACATTTTTGTTTGATATGTGTCGAGTGAGATTTTCACCTAGAACCCAAAGGGGGGTATTGGCACTTTTCATGGAAAAATGTGAAAAATAAATTTTCTAAAAATGAAATAAATGCCTTCTAAACAGCTCAAACATTCACTCTAAAACAGAAGATTGTTGTTTTTCGCAATATTTTTAGAAATTTGGGCTCTTTTAGTAACATTAACTCCTGGGCTGAAGCATCTTTTATGATCATTTATTGTCTTTCAGGATACATTCTGGGTTTTATTTTGTTTATTTGATGAAAATGAACAACAATACACACCTTGAATACATTTTTGTTTGATTTGTGTCGAGTTAGATTTTCACCTAGAACCCAAAGGGGGGGTATTGGCACTTTTCATGGAAAAATGTGAGAAATTAAATTTTCTAAAAATGAAATAAATGCCTTCTAAACACCTCAAACATTTACTCTAAAACAGAAGATTGTTGTTTTTCGCAATATTTTTAGAAATTTGGGCTCTTTTAGTAACATTAACACTTGCGCTGAAGCAACTTTAATGCTCATTTCTTGTCTTTCAGTATTATTCTGGGTTTTATTTTATTTATTTGATGAAAATGAACAACAATACACACCATGGAAACATTTTTGTTTGATTTGTGTCAAGTTAGATTTTCACCTAGAACCCAAAGGGGGGGTATTGGCACTTTTCATGGAAAAATGTAAAAAAATAAATTTTCTAAAAATGAAATAAATGCCTTCTAAACACATCAAACATTCACTCTAAAACAGAAGATTGCTGTTTTTCGCAATATTTTTAGAAATTTGGGCCCTTTTAGTAAAATTAACACTTGCGCTGAAGCATCTTTTATGCTCATTTGATGTCTTTCAGGATTAATTCTGGGTTTTATTTTGTTTATTTGATGAAAATGAACAACAATACACACCTTGGATACATTTTTTTTGATTTGTGTCGAGTGAGATTTTCACCTAGAACCCAAAGGGGGGGGTATTGGCACTTTTCATGGAAAAATGTGAAAAATTAAATTTTCTAAAAATGAAATAAATGCCTTCTAAACACCTCAAACAATCACTCTAAACAAGAAGATTGTTGTTTTTCGCAATATTTTTAGAAATTTGGGCTCTTTTAGTAACATTAACACTTGCGCTGAAGCATCATTTATGATCATTTATTGTCTTTCAGGATACATTCTGGGTTTTATTTTGTTTATTTGATGAAAATGAAGAACAATACACACCTTGGATACATTTTTGTTTGATTTGTTTCGAGTGAGATTTTCACTTAGAACCCAAAGGGGGGGGTATTGGCACTTTTCATGGAAAAATGTGAAAAATAAAATTTTCTAAAAATGAATGAAATGACTTCTAAACACCTCAAACATTCACTCTAAAACCGAAGATTGTTGTTTTTCGCAATATTTTTAGAAATGTGGGCTCTTTTAGTAACATTTACACCTGGGCTGAAGCATCTGTTATGATCTTTTATTGTCTTTCAGGATTCATTCTGGGTTTTATTTTGTTTATTTGATGAAAATGAACAACAATACACACCATGGAAACATTTTTGTTTGATTTGTGTCAAGTGAGATTTTCACCTAAAACCCAAAGGGGGGGTATTGGCACTTTTCATGGAAAAATGTGAAAAATTAATTTTTCTAAAAATGAAATAAATGCCTTCTAAACACCTCAAACATTTACTCTAAAACAGAAGATTGTTGTTTTTCGCAATATTTTTAGAAATTTTGGCTCTTTTAGTAACATTAACACCTGGGCTGAAGCATCTTTTATGATCATTTATTGTCTTTCAGGATACATTCTGTGTTTTATTTTGTTTATTTGATGAAAATGAACAACAATACACACCTTGGATACATTTCTGTTTGATATGTGTCGAGTGAGATTTTCACCTAGAACCCAAAGGGGGGGTATTGGCACTTTTCATGGAAAAATGTGAAAAATAAATTTTCTAAAAATGAAATAAATGCCTTCTAAACAGCTCAAACATTCACTCTAAAACAGAAGATTGTTGTTTTTCGCAATATTTTTAGAAATTTGGGCTCTTTTAGTAACATTAACTCCTGGGCTGAAGCATCTTTTATGATCATTTATTGTCTTTCAGGATACATTCTGGGTTTTATTTTGTTTATTTGATGAAAATGAACAACAATACACACCTTGAATACATTTTTGTTTGATTTGTGTGAGTGAGATATTCACCTAGAACCCAAAGGGCGGGTATTGGCACTTTTCATGGAAAAATGTGAAAAATTAAATTTTCTAAAAATGCAATAAATGCCTTCTATACACCTCAAACATTCACTCTAAAACAGAAGATTGTTGTTTTTCGCAATATTTTTAGAAATTTTGGCTCTTTTAGTAATATTAACACCTGGGCTGAAGCATCTTTTATGATCTTTTATTGCCTTTCAGGATTCATTCTGGGTTTTATTTTGTTTATTTGATGAAAATGAACAACAATAAACACCATGGAAACATTTTTGTTTGATTTGTGTCGAGTGAGATTTTCACCTAGAACCCAAAGGGCGGGTATTGGCACTTTTCATGGAAAAATGTTAAAAATTAAATTTTCTAAAAATGAAATAAATGCCTTCTAAACACCTCAAACATTCACTCTAAAACAGAAGATTGTTGTTTTTCGCAATATTTTTAGAAATTTTGGCTCTTTTAGTAACATTAACACTTTCGCTGAAGCATCTTTTATGCTCCTTTCATGTCTTTCAGGATTCATTCTGGGTTTTATTTTGTTTATTTGATGAAAATGAACAACAATACACACCTTGGATACATTTTTGTTTGATTTGTTTCGAGTGAGATTTTCACTTAGAACCCAAAGGGGGGGGTATTGGCACTTTTCATGGAAAAATGTGAAAAATAAAATTTTCTAAAAATGAATGAAATGACTTCTAAACACCTCAAACATTCACTCTAAAACAGAAGATTGTTGTTTTTCGCAATATTTTTAGAAATGTGGGCTCTTTTAGTAACATTTACACCTGGGCTGAAGCATCTGTTATGATCTTTTATTGTCTTTCAGGATTCATTCTGGGTTTTATTTTGTTTATTTGATGAAATTGAACAACAATACACACCATGGAAACATTTTTGTTTGATTTGTGTCAAGTGAGATTTTCACTTAAAACCCAAAGGGGGGGTATTGGCACTTTTCATGGAAAAATGTGAAAAATTACATGTTCTAAAAATGAAATAAATGCCTTCTAAACACCTCAAACATTCACTTTAAAACAGAAGATTGTTGTTTTTCGCAATATTTTTAGAAATTTTGGCTCTTTTAGTAACATTAACACTTGGGCTGAAGCATCTTTTATGATCTTTTATTGTCTTTCAGGATTATTTCTGGGTTTTATTTTGTTTATTTGATGAAAATGAACAACAGTACACACCATGGAACTATTTTTGTTTGATTTGTGTCGAGTGAGATTTTCACCTAGAACCCAAAGGGGGGGGTATTGGCACTTTTCAAGGAAAAATGCGAAAAAATTAAATTTTCTAAAAATGAAATAAATGCCTTCTAAACACCTCAAACATTCACTCTAAAACAGAAGATTGTTGTTTTTCGCAATATTTTTAGAAATTTGGGCTCTTTTAGTAACATTAACACTTTCGCTGAAGCAATTTTTATGCTCGTTTCTTGTCTTTCAAGATTAATTCTGGGTTTTATTTTGTTAATTTGATGAAAATGAACAACAATACACACCATGGAAACATTTTTGATTGATTTGTGTCGAGTGAGATTTTCACCAAGAACCCAAGGGGGGTATTGGCACTTTTCATGGAACAATGTGAAAAATTAAATTTTCTAAAAATGAAATATATACCTTCTAAACACCTCAAACATTCACTCTAAAACATAAGATTGTTGTTTTTCGCAATATTTTTAGAAATTTTGGCTCTTTTAGTAACATTAACACTTGCGCTGAAGCATCTTTTATGCTCATTTCTTGTCTTTCAGGATTATTCTGGGTTGTATTTTGTTTATTTGATGAAAATAAACAACAATACACACCATGGAAACATTTTTGTTTGATTTGTGTCGAGTGAGATTTTCACTTAGAACCCAAAGGGCGGGTATTGGCACTTTTCATGGAAAAATGTGAAAAATTAAATTTTCTAAAAATGAAATAAATGCCTTCTAAACACCTCAAACATTCACTTTAAAACAGAAGATTGTTGTTTTTCGTAATATTTTTAGAAATTTTGGCTCTTTTAGTAACATTAACACATGGGCTGAAGCATCTTTTATGATCTTTTATTGTCTTTCAGGATTCATTCTGGGTTTTATTTTGTTTATTTGATGAAAATGAACAACAATACACACCTTGGATACATTTTTGTTTGATTTGTGTCGAGTGAGATTTTCACCTAGAACCCAAAGGGGGGGGTATTGGCACTTTTCAAGGAAAAATGCGAAAAAATTAAATTTTCTAAAAATGAAATAAATGCCTTCTAAACACCTCAAAAATTCACTCTAAAACAGAAGATTGTTGTTTTTCGCAATATTTTTGGAAATTTGGGCTCTTTTAGTAACATAAACACTTTCGCTGAAGCAATTTTTATGCTCGTTTCTTGTCTTTCAAGATTAATTCTGGGTTTTATTTTGTTAATTTGATGAAAATGAACAACAATACACACCATGGAAACATTTTTGATTGATTTGTGTCGAGTGAGATTTTCACCAAGAACCCAAGGGGGTATTGGCACTTTTCATGGAACAATGTGAAAAATTAAATTTTCTAAAAATGAAATAAATGCCTTCTAAACACCTCAAACATTCACTCTAAAACAGAAGATTGTTGTTTTTCGCAATATTTTTAGAAATTTGGGCTCTTTTAGTAACATTAACACTTTCGCTGAAGTAACTTTTATGCTCGTTTCTTGTCTTTCAAGATTAATTCTGGGTTTTATTTTTTTATTTTGATGAAAATGAACAACAATACACACCATGGAAACATTTTTGATTGATTTGTGTCGAGTGAGATTTTCACCAAGAACCCAAGGGGGGTATTGGCACTTTTCATGGAACAATGTGAAAAATTAAATTTTCTAAAAATGAAATAAATACCTTCTAAACACCTCAAACATTCACTCTAAAAAAGAAGATTGTTGTTTTTCGCAATATTTTTAGAAATTTGGGCTCTTTTAGTAACATTAACACTTGCGCTGAAGCAACTTTAATGCTCATTTCCCTTCTTTCAGTATTATTCTGGGTTTTATTTTGTTTATTTGATGAAAATGAACAACAATACACACCATGGAAACATTTTTGATTGATTTGTGTCGAGTGAGATTTTCACCTAGAACCCAAAAGGTGGGTATTGGCACTTTTCATGGAAAAATGTGAAAAATTAAATTTTCTAAAAATGAAATAAATGCCTTCTAAACACCACACACATTCACTCTAAAACAGAAGATTGTTGTTTTTCGCAATATTTTTAGAAAATTGGGCTCTTTTAGTAACATTAACACTTGCGCTGAAGCATCATTAATGCTAATTTCTTGTCTTTCAGGATTATTCTGGGTTTAATTTAGTTTATTTGATGAAAATAAACAACAATACACACCATGGAAACATTTTTGTTTGATTTGTGTCGAGTGAGATTTTCACTTAGAACCCAAAGGGCGGGTATTGGCACTTTTCATGGAAAAATGTGAAAAATTAAATTTTCTAAAAATGAAATAAATGCCTTCTAAACCCCTCAAAAATTCACTCTGAAACAGAAGATTGTTGTTTTTCGCAATATTTTTAGAAATTTGGGCACTTTTAGTAACATTAACACCTGGGCTGAAGCATCTTTTATGATCATTTATTGTCTTTCAGGATACATTCTGGGTTTTTTTTTTGTTTATTTGATGAAAATGAAAAACAATACACACTTTGGATACATTTTTGATTGATTTGTGTCGAGTGAGATTTTCACCTAGAACCCAAAGGGGGGGTATTGGCACTTTTCATTGAAAAATGTGAAAAATTAAATTTTCTAAAAATGAAATAAATGCCTTCTAAACACCTCAAAAATTCACTCTAAAACAGAAGATTGTTGTTTTTCGCAATATTTTTAGAAATTTGGGCTCTTTTAGTAATATTAACACCTGGGCTGAAGCATCTTTTATGATCTTTTATTGCCTTTCAGGATTCATTCTGGGTTTTATTTTGTTTATTTGATGAAAATGAACAACAATAAACACCATGGAAACATTTTTGTTTGATTTGTGTCGAGTGAGATTTTCACCTAGAACCCAAAGGGCGGGTATTGGCACTTTTCATGGAAAAATGTTAAAAATTAAATTTTCTAAAAATGAAATAAATGCCTTCTAAACACCTCAAACATTCACTCTAAAACAGAAGATTGTTGTTTTTCGCAATATTTTTAGAAATTTTGGCTCTTTTAGTAACATTAACACTTTCGCTGAAGCATCTTTTATGCTCCTTTCATGTCTTTCAGGATTCATTCTGGGTTTTATTTTGTTTATTTGATGAAAATGAACAACAATACACACCTTGGATACATTTTTGTTTGATTTGTTTCGAGTGAGATTTTCACTTAGAACCCAAAGGGGGGGGGTATTGGCACTTTTCATGGAAAAATGTGAAAAATAAAATTTTCTAAAAATGAATGAAATGACTTCTAAACACCTCAAACATTCACTCTTAAACAGAAGATTGTAGTTTTTCGCAATATTTTTAGAAATTTGGGCTCTTTTAGTAACTTTAACACCTGGGCTGAAGCATCTTTTATGATCATTTATTGTCTTTCAGGATTCATTCTGGGTTTTATTTTGTTTATTTGATGAAAATGAACAACAATACACACCTTGGATACATTTTTGTTTGATTTGTGGCGAGCGAGATTTTCACCTAGAACCCAAAGGGGGGGGTATTGGCACTTTTCATGGACAAATGTGTAAAATTAAATTTTCTAAAAATGAAATAAATGCCTTCTAAACACCTCAAACATTCACTCTAAAACAGAAGATTGTTGTTTTTCGCAATATTTTTAGAAATTTGGGCTCTTTTAGTAACATTAACACCTGGGCTGAAGCATCTTTTATGATCATTTATTGTCTTTCAGGATTTATTCTGGGTTTTATTTTGTTTATTTGATGAAAATGAACAACAATACACACCTTGGATACATTTTTGTTTGATTTGTGTCAAGTGAGATTTTCACCTAGAACCCAAAGGGGGGGGGGGGGTATTGGCACTTTTCATGGAAAAATGTAAAAAAATTAAATTTTCTAAAAACGAAATAAATGCCTTCTAAACACCTCAAACATTCACTCTAAAACAGAAGATTGTTGTTTTTCGCAATATATTTAGAAATGTGGGCACTTTTAGTAACATTAACACCTGGGCTGAAGCATCTTTTATGATCATTTATTGTCTTTCAGGATACATTCTGGGTTTTTTTTGTTTATTTGATGAAAATGAAAAACAATACACACTTTGGATACATTTTTGATTGATTTGTGTCGAGTGAGATTTTCACCTAGAACCCAAAGGGGGGGGTATTGGCACTTTTCATGGAAAAATGTGAAAAATTAAATTTTCTAAAATAGAAATAAATGCCTTCTAAACACCTCAAACATTCACTCTAAAACAGATGATTGTTGTTTTTCGCAATATTTTTAGAAATTTGGGCTCTTTTAGTAACATTAACACTTTCGCTGAAGCAATTTTTATGCTCGTTTCTTGTCATTCAAGATTAATTCTGGGTTTTATTTTGTTAATTTGATGAAAATGAACAACAATACACACCATGGAAACATTTTTGATTGATTTGTGTCGAGTGAGATTTTCACTTAGAACCCAAAGGGCGGGTATTGGCACTTTTCATGGAAAAATGTGAAAAATTAAATGTTCTAAAAATGAAATAAATGCCTTCTAAACACCTCAAACATTCACTTTAAAACAGAAGATTGTTGTTTTTCGCAATATTTTTAGAAATTTTGGCTCTTTTAGTAACATTAACACTTGGGCTGAAGCATCTTTTATGATCTTTTATTGTCTTTCAGGATTATTTCTGGGTTTTATTTTGTTTATTTGATGAAAATGAACAACAATACACACCATGGAACTATTTTTGTTTGATTTGTGTCGAGTGAGATTTTCACCTAGAACCCAAAGGGGGGGGTATTGGCACTTTTCAAGGAAAAATGCGAAAAAATTAAATTTTCTAAAAATGAAATAAATGCCTTCTAAACACCTCAAACATTCACTCTAAAACAGAAGATTGTTGTTTTTCGCAATATTTTTAGAAATTTGGGCTCTTTTAGTAACATTAACACTTTCGCTGAAGCAATTTTTATGCTCGTTTCTTGTCTTTCAAGATTAATTCTGGGTTTTATTTTGTTAATTTGATGAAAATGAACAACAATACACACCATGGAAACATTTTTGATTGATTTGTGTCGAGTGAGATTTTCACCAAGAACCCAAGGGGGGTATTGGCACTTTTCATGGAACAATGTGAAAAATTAAATTTTCTAAAAATGAAATATATACCTTCTAAACACCTCAAACATTCACTCTAAAACATAAGATTGTTGTTTTTCGCAATATTTTTAGAAATTTTGGCTCTTTTAGTAACATTAACACTTGCGCTGAAGCATCTTTTATGCTCATTTCTTGTCTTTCAGGATTATTCTGGGTTGTATTTTGTTTATTTGATGAAAATAAACAACAATACACACAATGGAAACATTTTTGTTTGATTTGTGTCGAGTGAGATTTTCACTTAGAACCCAAAGGGCGGGTATTGGCACTTTTCATGGAAAAATGTGAAAAATTAAATTTTCTAAAAATGAAATAAATGCCTTCTAAACACCTCAAACATTCACTTTAAAACAGAAGATTGTTGTTTTTCGTAATATTTTTAGAAATTTTGGCTCTTTTAGTAACATTAACACATGGGCTGAAGCATCTTTTATGATCTTTTATTGTCTTTCAGGATTCATTCTGGGTTTTATTTTGTTTATTTGATGAAAATGAACAACAATACACACCTTGGATACATTTTTGTTTGATTTGTGTCGAGTGAGATTTTCACCTAGAACCCAAAGGGGGGGGTATTGGCACTTTTCAAGGAAAAATGCGAAAAAATTAAATTTTCTAAAAATGAAATAAATGCCTTCTAAACACCTCAAACATTCACTCTAAAACAGAAGATTGTTGTTTTTCGCAATATTTTTGGAAATTTGGGCTCTTTTAGTAACATAAACACTTTCGCTGAAGCAATTTTTATGCTCGTTTCTTGTCTTTCAAGATTAATTCTGGGTTTTATTTTGTTAATTTGATGAAAATGAACAACAATACACACCATGGAAACATTTTTGATTGATTTGTGTCGAGTGAGATTTTCACCAAGAACCCAAGGGGGTATTGGCACTTTTCATGGAACAATGTGAAAAATTAAATTTTCTAAAAATGAAATAAATGCCTTCTAAACACCTCAAACATTCACTCTAAAACAGAAGATTGTTGTTTTTCGCAATATTTTTAGAAATTTGGGCTCTTTTAGTAACATTAACACTTTCGCTGAAGTAACTTTTATGCTCGTTTCTTGTCTTTCAAGATTAATTCTGGGTTTTATTTTTTTATTTTGATGAAAATGAACAACAATACACACCATGGAAACATTTTTGATTGATTTGTGTCGAGTGAGATTTTCACCAAGAACCCAAGGGGGGTATTGGCACTTTTCATGGAACAATGTGAAAAATTAAATTTTCTAAAAATGAAATAAATACCTTCTAAACACCTCAAACATTCACTCTAAAACAGAAGATTGTTGTTTTTCGCAATATTTTTAGAAATTTGGGCTCTTTTAGTAACATTAACACTTGCGCTGAAGCAACTTTAATGCTCATTTCCCTTCTTTCAGTATTATTCTGGGTTTTATTTTGTTTATTTGATGAAAATGAACAACAATACACACCATGGAAACATTTTTGATTGATTTGTGTCGAGTGAGATTTTCACCTAGAACCCAAAAGGTGGGTATTGGCACTTTTCATGGAAAAATGTGAAAAATTAAATTTTCTAAAAATGAAATAAATGCCTTCTAAACACCACACACATTCACTCTAAAACAGAAGATTGTTGTTTTTCGCAATATTTTTAGAAAATTGGGCTCTTTTAGTAACATTAACACTTGCGCTGAAGCATCATTAATGCTAATTTCTTGTCTTTCAGGATTATTCTGGGTTTAATTTAGTTTATTTGATGAAAATAAACAACAATACACACCATAGAAACATTTTTGTTTGATTTGTGTCGAGTGAGATTTTCACTTAGAACCCAAAGAGCGGGTATTGGCACTTTTCATGGAAAAATGTGAAAAATTAAATTTTCTAAAAATGAAATAAATGCCTTCTAAACCCCTCAAAAATTCACTCTGAAACAGAAGATTGTTGTTTTTCGCAATATTTTTAGAAATTTGGGCACTTTTAGTAACATTAACACCTGGGCTGAAGCATCTTTTATGATCATTTATTGTCTTTCAGGATACATTCTGGGTTTTTTTTTGTTTATTTGATGAAAATGAAAAACAATACACACTTTGGATACATTTTTGATTGATTTGTGTCGAGTGAGATTTTCACCTAGAACCCAAAGGGGGGGTATTGGCACTTTTCATTGAAAAATGTGAAAAATTAAATTTTCTAAAAATGAAATAAATGCCTTCTAAACACCTCAAAAATTCACTCTAAAACAGAAGATTGTTGTTTTTCGCAATATTTTTAGAAATTTGGGCTCTTTTAGTAATATTAACACCTGGGCTGAAGCATCTTTTATGATCTTTTATTGCCTTTCAGGATTCATTCTGGGTTTTATTTTGTTTATTTGATGAAAATGAACAACAATAAACACCATGGAAACATTTTTGTTTGATTTGTGTCGAGTGAGATTTTCACCTAGAACCCAAAGGGCGGGTATTGGCACTTTTCATGGAAAAATGTTAAAAATTAAATTTTCTAAAAATGAAATAAATGCCTTCTAAACACCTCAAACATTCACTCTAAAACAGAAGATTGTTGTTTTTCGCAATATTTTTAGAAATTTTGGCTCTTTTAGTAACATTAACACTTTCGCTGAAGCATCTTTTATGCTCCTTTCATGTCTTTCAGGATTCATTCTGGGTTTTATTTTGTTTATTTGATGAAAATGAACAACAATACACACCTTGGATACATTTTTGTTTGATTTGTTTCGAGTGAGATTTTCACTTAGAACCCAAAGGGGGGGGCACTTTTCATGGAAAAATGTGAAAAATAAAATTTTCTAAAAATGAATGAAATGACTTCTAAACACCTCAAACATTCACTCTTAAACAGAAGATTGTAGTTTTTCGCAATATTTTTAGAAATTTGGGCTCTTTTAGTAACTTTAACACCTGGGCTGAAGCATCTTTTATGATCATTTATTGTCTTTCAGGATTCATTCTGGGTTTTATTTTGTTTATTTGATGAAAATGAACAACAATACACACCTTGGATACATTTTTGTTTGATTTGTGGCGAGCGAGATTTTCACCTAGAACCCAAAGGGGGGGGTATTGGCACTTTTCATGGAAAAATGTGTAAAATTAAATTTTCTAAAAATGAAATAAATGCCTTCTAAACACCTCAAACATTCACTCTAAAACAGAAGATTGTTGTTTTTCGCAATATTTTTAGAAATTTGGGCTCTTTTAGTAACATTAACACCTGGGCTGAAGCATCTTTTATGATCATTTATTGTCTTTCAGGATTTATTCTGGGTTTTATTTTGTTTATTTGATGAAAATGAACAACAATACACACCTTGGATACATTTTTGTTTGATTTGTGTCAAGTGAGATTTTCACCTAGAACCCAAAGGGGGGGGGGGTATTGGCACTTTTCATGGAAAAATGTAAAAAAATTAAATTTTCTAAAAACGAAATAAATGCCTTCTAAACACCTCAAACATTCACTCTAAAACAGAAGATTGTTGTTTTTCGCAATATATTTAGAAATGTGGGCACTTTTAGTAACATTAACACCTGGGCTGAAGCATCTTTTATGATCATTTATTGTCTTTCAGGATATATTCTGGGTTTTTTTTTGTTTATTTGATGAAAATGAAAAACAATACACACTTTGGATACATTTTTGATTGATTTGTGTCGAGTGAGATTTTCACCTAGAACCCAAAGGGGGGGGTATTGGCACTTTTCATGGAAAAATGTGAAAAATTAAATTTTCTAAAATAGAAATAAATGCCTTCTAAACACCTCAAACATTCACTCTAAAACAGATGATTGTTGTTTTTCGCAATATTTTTAGAAATTTGGGCTCTTTTAGTAACATTTACACCCGGGCTGAAGCATCTTTTATGATCTTTTATTGTCTTTCAGGATTCATTCTGGGTTTTATTTTGTTTATTTGATGAAAATGAACAACAATAAACACCATGGAAACATTTTTGTTTGATTAGTGTCGAGTGAGATTTTCACCTAGAACCCAAAGGGGGGGGTATTGGCACTTTTCAAGGAAAAATGCGAAAAAATTAAATTTTCTAAAAATGAAATAAATGCCTTCTAAACACCTCAAACATTCACTCTAAAACAGAAGATTGTTGTTTTTCGCAATATTTTTAGAAATTTGGGCTCTTTTAGTAACATTAACACCCGGGCTGAAGCATCTTTTATGATCTTTTATTGTCTTTCAGGATTCATTCTGGGTTTTATTTTGTTTATTTGATGAAAATGAACAACAATAAACACCATGGAAACATTTTTGTTTGATTCGTGTCGAGTGAGATTTTCACCTAGAACCCAAAGGGGGGGGTATTGGCACTTTTCATGGAAAAATGTGTAAAATTTAATTTTCTAAAAATGAAATAAATGCCTTCTAAACACCTCAAACATTCACTCTAAAACAGAAGATTGTTGTTTTTCGCAATATTTTTAGAAATTTGGGCTCTTTTAGTAACATTAACACTTTCGCTGAAGCAACTTTTATGCTCATTTCTTGTCTTTCAGGATTAATTCTGGGTTTTATTTTGTTTATTTGATGAAAATGAACAACAATACACACCATGGAAACATTTTTGTTTGATTTGCGTCAAGTGAGATTTTCACCTAGAACCCAAAGGGGGGGGTATTGGCACTTTTCATGGAAAAATGTGAAAAATTAAATTTTCTAAAAATGAAATAAATGCCTTCTAAACACCTCAAACATTCACTCTAAAATAGAAGATTGTTGTTTTTCGCAATATTTTTAGAAATTTGGGCTCTTTTAGTAAAATTAACACCTGGGCTGAAGAATCTTTTATGATCATTTATTGTCTTTCAGGATACATTCTGGGTTTTATTTTGTTTATTTGATGAAAATGAACAACAATACACACCATGGAAACATTTTTGTTTGATATGTGTCGAGTGAGATTTTCACCTAGAACCCAAAGGGGGGGGTATTGGCACTTTTCATGGAAAAATGTAAAAAATTAAATTTTCTAAAAATGAAATAAATGCCTTCTAAACACCTCAAACATTCACATTAAAACAGAAGATTGTTGTTTTTCGCAATATTTTAAGAAATTTGGGCTCTTTTAGTAAAATTAACACTTGCGCTGAAGTATCTTTTATGCTCATTTCTTGTCTTTCAGGATTAATTCTGGGTTTTATTTCGTTTATTTGATGAAAATGAACAACAATACACACCATGGAATCATTTTTGTTTGATTTGTGTCGAGTTAGATTTTCACCTAGAACCCAAAGGGGGGGTATTGGCACTTTTCATGGAAAAATGTAAAAAATTAAATTTTCTAAAAATGAAATAAATGCCTTCTAAACACCTCAAACATTCACTCTAAAACAGAAGATTGTTGTTTTTCGCAATATTTTTAGAAATTTGGGCACTTTTAGTAACATTAACACCTGGGCTGAAGCATCTTTTATGATCATTTATTGTCTTTCAGGATACATTCTGGGTTTTTTTTTGTTTATTTGATGAAAATGAAAAACAATACACACTTTGGATACATTTTTAATTGATTAGTGTCGAGTGAGATTTTCACCTAGAACCCAAAGGGGGGGGTATTGACACTTTTCATGGAAAAATGTGAAAAATTAAATTTTCTAAAAATGAAATAAATGCCTTCGAAACACCTCAAACATTCACTCTAAAATAGAAGATTGTTGTTTTTCGCAATAATTTTAGAAATTTTGGCTCTTTTAGTAACATTAACACTTTCGCTGAAGCATCTTTTATGCTCCTTTCATGTCTTTCAGGATTCATTCTGGGTTTTATTTTGTTTATTTGATGAAAATGAACAACAATACACACCTTGGATACATTTTTGTTTGATTTGTATCGAGTGAGATTTTCACTTAGAACCCAAAGGGGGGGGTATTGGCACTTTTCATGGAAAAATGTGAAAAATAAAATTTTCTAAAAATGAATGAAATGACTTCTAAACCCCTCAAACATTCACTCTAAAACAGAAGATTGTTGTTTTTCGCAATATTTTTAGAAATTTGGGCTCTTTTATTAAAATTAACACTTGCGCTGAAGCATCTTTTATGCTCATTTATTGTCTTTCAGGATACATTCTGGGTTTTATTTTGTTTATTTGATGAAAATGAACAACAATACACACCATTGAAACATTATTGTTTGATTTGTGTCAAGTTAGATTTTCACCTAGAACCCAAAGGGGGCATTGGTACCCAAAGGTATTGGCACTTTTCATGGAAAAATGTGAAAAATTAAATTTTCTAAAAATGAAATAAATGCCTTCTAAACACCTCAAACATTCACTCTAAAACAGAAGATTGTTGTTTTGCGCAATATTTTTAGAAATTTTGGCTCTTTTAGTAACATTAACATCTGGGCTGAAGCATCTTTTATGATCATTTATTGTCTTTCAGGATACATTCTGTGTTTTATTTTGTTTATTTGATGAAAATGAACAACAATACACACCTTGGATACATTTTTGTTTGATTTGTGTCGAGTGAGATTTTCACCTAGAACCCAAAGGGCGGGTATTGGCACTTTTCATGGAAAAATGTGAAAAATTAAATTTTCTAAAAATGAAATAAATGCCTTCTAAACACCTCAAACATTCACTTTAAAACAGAAGATTGTTGTTTTTCGCAATATTTTTAGAAATTTGGGCTCTTTTAGTAACATTAACACCCGGGCTGAAGCATCTTTTATGATCTTTTATTGTCTTTCAGGATTCATTCTGGGTTTTATTTTGTTTATTTGATGAAAATGAACAACAATACACACCTTGGATACATTTTTGTTTGATTTGTGTCGAGTGAGATTTTCACCTAGAACCCAAAGGGGAGGGTATTGGCACTTTTCAAGGAAAAATGCGAAAAAATTAAATTTTCTAAAAATGAAATAAATGCCTTCTAAACACCTCAAACATTCACTCTAAAACAGAAGGTTGTTGTTTTTCGCAATATTTTTAGAAATTTGGGCTCTTTTATTAAAATTAACACTTGCGCTGAAGCATCTTTTATGCTCATTTCATGTCTTTCAGGATTATTTCTGGGTTTTATTTTGTTTATTTGATGAAAATGAACAACAATACACACCATGGAACTATTTTTGTTTGATTTGTGTCGAGTGAGATTTTCACCTAGAACCCAAAGGGGGGGGTATTGGCACTTTTCAAGGAAAAATGCGAAAAAATTAAATTTTCTAAAAATGAAATAAATGCCTTCTAAACACCTCAAACATTCACTCTAAAACAGAAGATTGTTGTTTTTCGCAATATTTTTGGAAATTTGGGCTCTTTTAGTAACATAAACACTTTCGCTGAAGCAATTTTTATGCTCGTTTCTTGTCTTTCAAGATTAATTCTGGGTTTTATTTTGTTAATTTGATGAAAATGAACAACAATACACACCATGGAAACATTTTTGATTGATTTGTGTCGAGTGAGATTTTCACCAAGAACCCAAGGGGGTATTGGCACTTTTCATGGAACAATGTGAAAAATTAAATTTTCTAAAAATGAAATAAATGCCTTCTAAACACCTCAAACATTCACTCTAAAACAGAAGATTGTTGTTTTTCGCAATATTTTTAGAAATTTGGGCTCTTTTAGTAACATTAACACTTTCGCTGAAGCAACTTTTATGCTCGTTTCTTGTCTTTCAAGATTAATTCTGGGTTTTATTTTTTTATTTTGATGAAAATGAACAACAATACACACCATGGAAACATTTTTGATTGATTTGTGTCGAGTGAGATTTTCACCAAGAACCCAAGGGGGGTATTGGCACTTTTCATGGAACAATGTGAAAAATTAAATTTTCTAAAAATGAAATAAATACCTTCTAAACACCTCAAACATTCACTCTAAAACAGAAGATTGTTGTTTTTCGCAATATTTTTAGAAATTTGGGCTCTTTTAGTAACATTAACACTTGCGCTGAAGCAACTTTAATGCTCATTTCCCTTCTTTCAGTATTATTCTGGGTTTTATTTTGTTTATTTGATGAAAATGAACAACAATACACACCATGGAAACATTTTTGATTGATTTGTGTCGAGTGAGATTTTCACCTAGAACCCAAAGGGGGGGTATTGGCACTTTTCATGGAAAAATGTGAAAAATTAAATTTTCTAAAAATGAAATAAATGCCTTCTAAACACCACACACATTCACTCTAAAACAGAAGATTGTTGTTTTTCGCAATATTTTTAGAAAATTGGGCTCTTTTAGTAACATTAACACTTGCGCTGAAGCATCATTAATGCTAATTTCTTGTCTTTCAGGATTATTCTGGGTTTAATTTAGTTTATTTGATGAAAATGAACAACAATACACACCATGGAAACATTTTTGTTTGATATGTGTCGAGTGAGATTTTCACCTAGAACCCAAAGGGGGGGGTATTGGCACTTTTCATGGAAAAATGTAAAAAATTTAATTTTCTAAAAATGAAATAAATGCCTTCTAAACACCTCAAACATTCACATTAAAACAGAAGATTGTTGTTTTTCGCAATATTTTAAGAAATTTGGGCTCTTTTAGTAAAATTAACACTTGCGCTGAAGTATCTTTTATGCTCATTTCTTGTCTTTCAGGATTAATTCTGGGTTTTATTTCGTTTATTTGATGAAAATGAACAACAATACACACCATGGAATCATTTTTGTTTGATTTGTGTCGAGTGAGATTTTCACCTAGAACCCAAAGGGGGGGTATTGGCACTTTTCATGGAAAAATGTAAAAAATTAAATTTTCTAAAAATGAAATAAATGCCTTCTAAACACCTCAAACATTCACTCTAAAACAGAAGATTGTTGTTTTTCGCAATATTTTTAGAAATTTGGGCACTTTTAGTAACATTAACACCTGGGCTGAAGCATCTTTTATGATCATTTATTGTCTTTCAGGATACATTCTGGGTTTTTTTTTGTTTATTCGATGAAAATGAAAAACAATACACACTTTGGATACATTTTTAATTGATTAGTGTCGAGTGAGATTTTCACCTAGAACCCAAAGGGGGGGGTATTGGCACTTTTCATGGAAAAATGTGAAAAATTAAATTTTCTAAAAATGAAATAAATGCCTTCGAAACACCTCAAACATTCACTCTAAAATAGAAGATTGTTGTTTTTCGCAATATTTTTAGAAATTTTGGCTCTTTTAGTAACATTACACTTTCGCTGAAGCATCTTTTATGCTCCTTTCATGTCTTTCAGGATTCATTCTGGGTTTTATTTTGTTTATTTGATGAAAATGAACAACAATACACACCTTGGATACATTTTTGTTTGATTTGTATCGAGTGAGATTTTCACTTAGAACCCAAAGGGGGGGGTATTGGCACTTTTCATGGAAAAATGTGAAAAATAAAATTTTCTAAAAATGAATGAAATGACTTCTAAACCCCTCAAACATTCACTCTAAAACAGAAGATTGTTGTTTTTCGCAATATTTTTAGAAATTTGGGCTCTTTTATTAAAATTAACACTTGCGCTGAAGCATCTTTTATGCTCATTTATTGTCTTTCAGGATACATTCTGGGTTTTATTTTGTTTATTTGATGAAAATGAACAACAATACACACCATTGAAACATTATTGTTTGATTTGTGTCAAGTTAGATTTTCACCTAGAACCCAAAGGGGGCATTGGTACCCAAAGGTATTGGCACTTTTCATGGAAAAATGTGAAAAATTAAATTTTCTAAAAATGAAATAAATGCCTTCTAAACACCTCAAACATTCACTCTAAAACAGAAGATTGTTGTTTTGCGCAATATTTTTAGAAATTTTGGCTCTTTTAGTAACATTAACATCTGGGCTGAAGCATCTTTTATGATCATTTATTGTCTTTCAGGATACATTCTGTGTTTTATTTTGTTTATTTGATGAAAATGAACAACAATACACACCTTGGATACATTTTTGTTTGATTTGTGTCGAGTGAGATTTTCACCTAGAACCCAAAGGGCGGGTATTGGCACTTTTCATGGAAAAATGTGAAAAATTAAATTTTCTAAAAATGAAATAAATGCCTTCTAAACACCTCAAACATTCACTTTAAAACAGAAGATTGTTGTTTTTCGCAATATTTTTAGAAATTTTGGCTCTTTTAGTAACATTAACACATGGGCTGAAGCATCTTTCATGATCTTTTATTGTCTTTCAGGATTCATTCTGGGTTTTATTTTGTTTATTTGATGAAAATGAACAACAATACACACCTTGGATACATTTTTGTTTGATTTGTGTCGAGTGAGATTTTCACCTAGAACCCAAAGGGGAGGGTATTGGCACTTTTCAAGGAAAAATGCGAAAAAATTAAATTTTCTAAAAATGAAATAAATGCCTTCTAAACACCTCAAACATTCACTCTAAAACAGAAGGTTGTTGTTTTTCGCAATATTTTTAGAAATTTGGGCTCTTTTATTAAAATTAACACTTGCGCTGAAGCATCTTTTATGCTCATTTCATGTCTTTCAGGATTATTTCTGGGTTTTATTTTGTTTATTTGATGAAAATGAACAACAATACACACCATGGAACTATTTTTGTTTGATTTGTGTCGAGTGAGATTTTCACCTAGAACCCAAAGGGGGGGGTATTGGCACTTTTCAAGGAAAAATGCGAAAAAATTAAATTTTCTAAAAATGAAATAAATGCCTTCTAAACACCTCAAACATTCACTCTAAAACAGAAGATTGTTGTTTTTCGCAATATTTTTGGAAATTTGGGCTCTTTTAGTAACATAAACACTTTCGCTGAAGCAATTTTTATGCTCGTTTCTTGTCTTTCAAGATTAATTCTGGGTTTTATTTTGTTAATTTGATGAAAATGAACAACAATACACACCATGGAAACATTTTTGATTGATTTGTGTCGAGTGAGATTTTCACCAAGAACCCAAGGGGGTATTGGCACTTTTCATGGAACAATGTGAAATATTAAATTTTCTAAAAATGAAATAAATGCCTTCTAAACACCTCAAACATTCACTCTAAAACAGAAGATTGTTGTTTTTCGCAATATTTTTAGAAATTTGGGCTCTTTTAGTAACATTAACACTTTCGCTGAAGCAACTTTTATGCTCGTTTCTTGTCTTTCAAGATTAATTCTGGGTTTTATTTTTTTATTTTGATGAAAATGAACAACAATACACACCATGGAAACATTTTTGATTGATTTGTGTCGAGTGAGATTTTCACCAAGAACCCAAGGGGGGTATTGGCACTTTTCATGGAACAATGTGAAAAATTAAATTTTCTAAAAATGAAATAAATACCTTCTAAACACCTCAAACATTCACTCTAAAACAGAAGATTGTTGTTTTTCGCAATATTTTTAGAAATTTGGGCTCTTTTAGTAACATTAACACTTGCGCTGAAGCAACTTTAATGCTCATTTCCCTTCTTTCAGTATTATTCTGGGTTTTATTTTGTTTATTTGATGAAAATGAACAACAATACACACCATGGAAACATTTTTGATTGATTTGTGTCGAGTGAGATTTTCACCTAGAACCCAAAGGGGGGGTATTGGCACTTTTCATGGAAAAATGTGAAAAATTAAATTTTCTAAAAATGAAATAAATGCCTTCTAAACACCACACACATTCACTCTAAAACAGACGATTGTTGTTTTTCGCAATATTTTTAGAAAATTGGGCTCTTTTAGTAACATTAACACTTGCGCTGAAGCATCATTAATGCTAATTTCTTGTCTTTCAGGATTATTCTGGGTTTAATTTAGTTTATTTGATGAAAATAAACAACAATACACAATATGGAAACATTTTTGTTTGATTTGTGTCGAGTGAGATTTTCACTTAGAACCCAAAGGGCGGGTATTGGCACTTTTCATGGAAAAATGTGAAAAATTAAATTTTCTAAAAATGAAATAAATGCCTTCTAAACCCCTCAAAAATTCACTCTGAAACAGAAGATTGTTGTTTTTCGCAATATTTTTAGAAATATGGGCACTTTTAGTAACATTAACACCTGGGCTGAAGCATCTTTTATGATCATTTATTGTCTTTCAGGATACATTCTGGGTTTTTTTTTGTTTATTTGATGAAAATGAAAAACAATACACACTTTGGATACATTTTTGATTGATTTGTGTCGAGTGAGATTTTCACCTAGAACCCAAAGGGGGGGTATTGGCACTTTTCATTGAAAAATGTGAAAAATTAAATTTTCTAAAAATGAAATAAATGCCTTCTAAACACCTCAAACATTCACTCTAAAACAGAAGATTGTTGTTTTTCGCAATATTTTTAGAAATTTGGGCTCTTTTAGTAACATTAACACCTGGGCTGAAGCATCTTTTATGATCTTTTATTGCCTTTCAGGATTCATTCTGGGTTTTATTTTGTTTATTTGATGAAAATGAACAACAATAAACACCATGGAAACATTTTTGTTTGATTTGTGTCGAGTGAGATTTTCACCTAGAACCCAAAGGGCGGGTATTGGCACTTTTCATGGAAAAATGTGAAAAATTAAATTTTCTAAAAATGAAATAAATGCCTTATAAACACCTCAAACATTCACTCTAAAACAGAAGAATGTTGTTTTTCGCAATATATTTAGAAATTTTGGCTCTTTTAGTAACATTAACACTTTCGCTGAAGCATCTTTTATGCTCCTTTCATGTCTTTCAGGATTCATTCTGGGTTTTATTTTGTTTATTTGATGAAAATGAACAACAATACACACCTTGGATACATTTTTGTTTGATTTGTTTCGAGTGAGATTTTCACTTAGAACCCAAAGGGGGGGGTATTGGCACTTTTCATGGAAAAATGTGAAAAATAAAATTTTCTAAAAATGAATGAAATGACTTCTAAACACCTCAAACATTCACTCTTAAACAGAAGATTGTAGTTTTTCGCAATATTTTTAGAAATTTGGGCTCTTTTAGTAACATAAACACCTGGGCTGAAGCATCTTTTATGATCATTTATTGTCTTTCAGGATTCATTCTGGGTTTTATTTTGTTTATTTGATGAAAATGAACAAAAATACACACCTTGGATACATTTTTGTTTGATTTGTGTCGAGCGAGATTTTCACCTAGAACCCAAAGGGGGGGGTATTGGCACTTTTCATGGAAAAAAGTGTAAAATTAAATTTTCTAAAAATGAAATAAATGCCTTCTAAACACCTCAAACATTCACTCTAAAACAGAAGATTGTTGTTTTTCGCAATATTTTTAGAAATTTGGGCTCTTTTAGTAACATTAACACCTGGGCTGAAGCATCTTTTATGATCATTTATTGTCTTTCAGGATTTATTCTGGGTTTTATTTTGTTTATTTGATGAAAATGAACAACAATACACACCTTGGATACATTTTTGTTTGATTTGTGTCAAGTGAGATTTTCACCTAGAACCCAAAGGGGGGGGGGTATTGGCACTTTTCATGGAAAAATGTAAAAAAATTAAATTTTCTAAAAACGAAATAAATGCCTTCTAAACACCTCAAACATTCACTCTAAAACAGAAGATTGTTGTTTTTCGCAATATATTTAGAAATGTAGGCACTTTTAGTAACATTAACACCTGGGCTGAAGCATCTTTTATGATCATTTATTGTCTTTCAGGATACATTCTGGGTTTTTTTTTGTTTATTTGATGAAAATGAAAAACAATACACACCATGGAACTATTTTTGTTTGATTTGTGTCGAGTGAGATTTTCACCTAGAACCCAAAGGGGGGGGTATTGGCACTTTTCAAGGAAAAATGCGAAAAAATTAAATTTTCTAAAAATGAAATAAATGCCTTCTAAACACCTCAAACATTCACTCTAAAACAGATGATTGTTGTTTTTCGCAATATTTTTAGAAATTTGGGCTCTTTTAGTAACATTAACACCCGGGCTGAAGCATCTTTTATGATCTTTTATTGTCTTTCAGGATTCATTCTGGGTTTTATTTTGTTTATTTGATGAAAATGAACAACAATAAACACCATGGAAACATTTTTGTTTGATTTGTGTCGAGTGAGATTTTCACCTAGAACCCAAAGGGGGGGTATTGGCACTTTTCAAGGAAAAATGCGAAAAAATTAAATTTTCTAAAAATGAAATAAATGCCTTCTAAACACCTCAAACATTCACTCTAAAACAGAAGATTGTTGTTTTTCGCAATATTTTTAGAAATTTGGGCTCTTTTAGTAACATTAACACCCGGGCTGAAGCATCTTTTATGATCTTTTATTGTCTTTCAGGATTCATTCTGGGTTTTATTTTGTTTATTTGATGAAAATGAACAACAATAAACACCATGGAAACATTTTTGTTTGAATCGTGTCGAGTGAGATTTTCACCTAGAACCCAAAGGGGGGGGTATTGGCACTTTTCATGGAAAAATGTGTAAAATTTAATTTTCTAAAAATGAAATAAATGCCTTCTAAACACCTCAAACATTCACTCTAAAACAGAAGATTGTTGTTTTTCGCAATATTTTTAGAAATTTGGGCTCTTTTAGTAACATTAACACTTTCGCTGAAGCAACTTTTATGCTCATTTCTTGTCTTTCAGGATTAATTCTGGGTTTTATTTTGTTTATTTGATGAAAATGAACAACAATACACACCATGGAAACATTTTTGTTTGATTTGCGTCAAGTGAGATTTTCACCTAGAACCCAAAGGGGGGGGTATTGGCACTTTTCATGGAAAAATGTGAAAAATTAAATTTTCTAAAAATGAAATAAATGCCTTCTAAACACCTCAAACATTCACTCTAAAATAGAAGATTGTTGTTTTTCGCAATATTTTTAGAAATTTGGGCTCTTTTAGTAAAATTAACACCTGGGCTGAAGAATCTTTTATGATCATTTATTGTCTTTCAGGATACATTCTGGGTTTTATTTTGTTTATTTGATGAAAATGAACAACAATACACACCATGGAAACATTTTTGTTTGATATGTGTCGAGTGAGATTTTCACCTAGAACCCAAAGGGGGGGGTATTGGCACTTTTCATGGAAAAATGTAAAAAATTAAATTTTCTAAAAATGAAATAAATGCCTTCTAAACACCTCAAACATTCACATTAAAACAGAAGATTGTTGTTTTTCGCAATATTTTAAGAAATTTGGGCTCTTTTAGTAAAATTAACACTTGCGCTGAAGTATCTTTTATGCTCATTTCTTGTCTTTCAGGATTAATTCTGGGTTTTATTTCGTTTATTTGATGAAAATGAACAACAATACACACCATGGAATCATTTTTGTTTGATTTGTGTCGAGTGAGATTTTCACCTAGAACCCAAAGGGGGGGTATTGGCACTTTTCATTAAAAATTTGAAAAATTAAAATTTCTAAAAATGAAATAAATGCCTTCTATACTCCTCAAACATTCACTCTATAATTGAAGATTGTTGTTTTTCGCTATATTTTTGGAAATGTGGGCTCTTTACTAACATGAACACTTGCGCTGAGGCATCTTTTATGCTCATTTCTTGTCTTTAATGATTTATTCTGGGTTTTATTTTGTTTATTTGATGAAAATGAACAACAATACACACCATGGAAACATTTTTGTTTGATTCGTGTCGAGTGAGATTTTCACCTAGAACCCAAAGGGGGGGGGATTGGCACTTTTCATGGAAAAATGTGAAAAATTAAAATTTCTAAAAATGAAATAAATGCCTTCTATACACCTCAAACATTCACTCTATAATGGAAGATTGTTGTTTTTCGCAATATTTTTGGAAATTTGGGCTCTTTTACTAACATTAAGTCATGCGCTGAGGCATCTTTTATGCTCATTTCTTGTCTTCAATGATTTATTCTGGGTTTTATTTTGTTTATTTGATGAAAATGAACAACAATACACACCATGGAAACATTTTTGTTTGATTCGTGTCGAGTGAGATTTTCACCTAGAACCTAAGGGGGGGGTTGGCCCCTGTCATGGAAAAATGTGAAAAATTAAAATTTCTAAAAATGAAATAAATGCCTTCTATACACCTCAAACATTCCTTCTATAATGGAAGATTGTTGTTTTTCGCAATATTTTTGGAAATTTGGGCTCTTTTACTAACATTAACACTTGCGCTGAGGCATCTTTTATGCTCATTTCTTGTCTTTAATGATTTATTCTGGGTTTTATTTTGTTTATTTGATGAAAATGAACAACAATACACACCATGGAAACATTTTTGTTTGATTCGTGTCGAGTGAGATTTTCAACCAGAACCTAAAGGGGGGGTTGGCACTTTTCATGGAAAAATGTGAAAAATTAAAATTTCTAAAAATGAAATAAATGCCTTCTATACACCTCAAACATTCACTCTATAATGGAAGATTGTTGTTTTTCGCAATATTTTTGGAAATTTGGGCTCTTTTACTAACATTAACTCATGCGCTGAGGCATCTTTTATGCTCATTTCTTGTCTTAAATGATTTATTCTGGTTTTTATTTTGTTTATTTGAAGAAAATGAACAACAATACACACCATGGAAACATTTTTGTTTGATTCTTTTCGAGTGAGATTTTCACCTAGAACCCAAAGGGGGGGGTATTGGCACTTTTCATTAAAAATTTGAAAAATTAAAATTTCTAAAATTGAAATAAATGCCTTCTATACACCTCAAACATTCACTCTATAATGGAAGATTGTTGTTTTTCGCGGTATTTTTGGAAATGTGGGCTCTTTTACTAACATGAACACTTGCGCTGAGGCATCTTTTATGCTAATTTCTTGTCTTTAATGATTTAATCTGGGTTTTATTTTGTTTTTTTTGATGAAAATGAACAACAATACACACCATGGAAACATTTTTGTTTGATTCGTGACGAGTGAGATTTTCACCTTGAACCCAAAGGGGGGGGAATTGGCACTTTTCATTAAAAATGTGAAAAATTAAAATTTCTAAAAATGAAATAAATGCCTTCTATACACCTCAAACATTCACTCTATAATTGAAGATTGTTGTTTTTCGCGGTATTTTTGGAAATGTGGGCTCTTTTACTAACATGAACACTTGCGCTGAGGCATCTTTTATGCTCATTTCTTGTCTTTGACGATTTATTCTGGGTTTTATTTTGTTTATTTGAAGAAAATGAACAACAATACACACCATGGAAAAATTTTTGTTTGATTCGTGTCGAGTGAGATTTTCACCTAGAACCCAAAGGGGGGGGGAATTGGCACTTTTCATTAAAAATGTGAAAAATTAAAATTTCTAAAAATGAAATAAATGCCTTCTATACACCTCAAACAAACACTCTATAATTGAAGATTGTTGTTTTTCGCTATATTTTTGGAAATGTGGGCTCTTTACTAACATGAACACTTGCGCTGAGGCATCTTTTATGCTCATTTCTTGTCTTTAATGATTTATTCTGGGTTTTATTTTGTTTTTTTGATGAAAATGAACAACAATACACACCATGGAAACATTTTTGTTTGATTCGTAACGAGTGACATTTTCACCTTGAACCCAAAGGGGGGGGGGGGTATTGGCACTTTTCATGGAAAAATGTGAAAAATTAAAATTTCTAAAAATGAAATAAATGCCTTGTTTACACCTCAAACATTCACTCTATAATGGAAGATTGTTGTTTTTCGCGGTATTTTTGGAAATTAGGGCTCTTTTACTAACATTAACACTTTCGCTGAGGCATCTTTTATGCTCATGTCTTGTCTTTAATGATTTATTCTGGGTTTTATTTTGTTTATTTGATGAAAATGAACAACAATACACACCATGGAAACATTTTTGTTTGATTCGTGTCGAGTGAGATTTTCACCTAGAACCTAAAGGGGGGGTTGGCACTTTTCATGGAAAAATGTGAAAAATTAAAAATTCTAAAAATGAAATAAATGCCTTCTATACACCTCAAACATTCACTCTATAATGGAAGATTGTTGTTTTTCGCAATATTTTTGGAAATTTGGGCTCTTTTACTAACATTAACACTTGCGCTGAAGCATCTTTTATGCTCATTTCTTGTCTTCAATGATTTATTCTGGGTTTTATTTTGTTTATTTGATGAAAATGAACAACAATACACACCATGGAAACATTTTTGTTTGATTCGTGTCGAGTGAGATTTTCACCTAGAACCTAAAGGGGGGGTTGGCCCCTGTCATGGAAAAATGTGAAAAATTAAAATTTCTAAAAATGAAATAAATGCCTTCTATACACCTCAAACATTCACTCTATAATGGAAGATTGTTGTTTTTCGCAATATTTTTGGAAATTTGGGCTCTTTTACTAACATTAACACTTGCGCTGAGGCATCTTTTATGCTCATTTCTTGTCTTTAATGATTTATTCTGGGTTTTATTTTGTTTATTTGATGAAAATGAACAACAATACACACCTTGGAAACATTTTTGTTTGATTCGTGTCGAGTGAGATTTTCAACCAGAACCTAAAGGGGGGGTTGGCACTTTTCATGGAAAAATGTGAAAAATTAAAATTTCTAAAAATGAAATAAATGCCTTCTATACACCTCAAACATTCACTCTATAATGGAAGATTGTTGTTTTTCGCAATATTTTTGGAAATTTGGGCTCTTTTACTAACATTAACTCATGCGCTGAGGCATCTTTTATGCTCATTTCTTGTCTTTAATGATTTATTCTGGTTTTTATTTTGTTTATTTGAAGAAAATGAACAACAATACACACCATGGAAACATTTTTGTTTGATTCTTTTCGAGTGAGATTGTCACCTAGAACCCAAAGGGGGGGGTATTGGCACTTTTCATTAAAAATTTGAAAAATTAAAATTTCTAAAATTGAAATAAATGCCTTCTATACACCTCAAACATTCACTCTATAATGGAAGATTGTTGTTTTTCGCGGTATTTTTGGAAATGTGGGCTCTTTTACTAACATGAACACTTGCGCTGAGGCATCTTTTATGCTAATTTCTTGTCTTTAATGATTTAATCTGGGTTTTATTTTGTTTTTTTGATGAAAATGAACAACAATACACACCATGGAAACATTTTTGTTTGATTCGTGACGAGTGAGATTTTCACCTTGAACCCAAAGGGGGGGGAATTGGCACTTTTCATTAAAAATGTGAAAAATTAAAATTTCTAAAAATGAAATAAATGCCTTCTATACACCTCAAACATTCACTCTAATACAGAAGATTGTTGTTTTTCGCAATTATTTTAGAAATGTGGGCTCTTTTAGTAACATTAACACCTGGGCTGAAGCATCTTTTATGATCATTTATTGTCTTTCAGGAAGTATTCTGGGTTTTATTTTGTTTATTTAATGAAAATGAACGACAATACACACCTTGGATACATTTTTGATTGATTTGTGTCGAGTGAGATTTTCACCTAGAACCCAAAGGGGGGGGTATTGGCACTTTTCATGGAAAAATGTGAAAAATTAAATTTTCTAAAAATGAAATAAATGCCTTCTAAACACCTCAAACATTCACTCTAAAACAGAAGATGGTTGTTTTTCGCAATATTTTTAGAAATTTTGGGCTCTTAATAACATTAACACTTTCGCTGAAGCAACTTTTATGCTCATTTCTTGTCTTTCAGGATTAATTCTGGGTTTTATTTTGTTTATTTGATGAAAATGAACAACAATACACACCATGGAAACATTTTTGTTTGATTGGTGTCGAGTGAGATTTTCACCTAGAACCCAAAGGGGGGGGTATTGGCACTTTTTATGGAAAAATGTGAAAAATTAAATTTTCTAAAAATGAAATAAATGGCTTCTAAACACCACAAACATTCACTCTAAAACAGAAGATAGTTGTTTTTCGCAATATTTTTAGAAATTTGGGCTCTTTTAGTAACATTAACACCAGGGCTGAAGCATCTTTTATGATCATTTATTGTCTTTCAGGATACATTCTGGGTTTTATTTTGTTTATTTGATGAAAATGAACAACAATACACACCTTGGATACATATTTTTTTATTTGTGTCGAGTGAGATATTCACCTAGAACCCAAAGGGGGGGGTATTGGCACTTTTCATGGAAAAATGTGAAAAAATAAAATTTTCTAAAAATGAAATAAATGCCTTCTAAACACCTCAAACATTCACTCTAAAACCGTAGATTGTTGTTTTTCGCATATATTTTTTGAAATTTGGGCTCTTTTAGTAACATTAACACCTTCTCTGAAGCAACTTTTATGCTCATTTCTTGTCCTTCAAGATTAATTCTGGGTTTTATTTTGTTTATTTGATGAAAATGAACAACAATACACACCATGGAAACATTTTTGTTTGATTTGTGTCGAGTGAGATTTTCACCTAGAACCCAAAGGGGGGGGTATTGGCACTTTTCATGGAAAAATGTAAAAAATTAAATTTTCTAAAAATGAAATAAATGCCTTCTAAACACCTCAAACATTCACTCTAAAACAGAAGATTGTTGTTTTTCGCAATATTTTTAGAAATTTGGGCTCTTTTAGTAAAATTAACACTTGCGCTGAAGCATCTTTTATGCTCATTTCATGTCTTTCAGGATTATTTCTGGGTTTTATTTTGTTATTTGATGAAAATGAACAACAATACACACCATGGAAACATTTTTGTTTGATTTGTGTCGAGTGAGATTTTCACCTAGAACCCAAAGGGGGGGGTATTGGCACTTTTCATGGAAAAATGTGAAAAATTAAATTTTCTAAAAATGAAATAAATGCCTTCTAAACACCTCAAACATTCACTCTAAAACAGAAGATTGTTGTTTTTCGCAATATTTTTAGAAGTTTGGGCTCTTTTAGTAACATTAACACTTTCGCTGAAGCAACTTTTATGCTCGTTTCTTGTCTTTCAAGATTAATTCTGGGTTTTATTTTGTTAATTTGATGAAAATGAACAACAATACGCACCATGGAAACATTTTTGTTTGATTTGTGTCGAGTGAGATTTTCACCTAGAACCCAAAGGGGGGGGTATTGGCACTTTTCATGGAAAAATGTGAAAAATTAAATTTTCTAAAAATGAAATAAATGCCTTCTAAACACCTCAAACATTCACTCTAAAACAGAAGATTGTTTTTTCGCAATATTTTTAGAAATTTGGGCTCTTTTAGTAACATTTACACTTTCGCTGAAGCAACTTTTATGCTCATTTCTTGTCTTTCAGGATTAATTCTGGGTTTTATTTTGTTTATTTGATGAAAATGAACAAAACTACACACCATGGAAACATTTTTGTTTGATTTGCGTCAAGTGAGATTTTCACCTAGAACCCAAAGGGGGGGGGGGTATTGGCACTTTTCATGGAAAAATATGAAAAATTAAATTTTCTAAAAATGAAATAAATGCCTTCTAAACACCTCAAACATTCACTCTAAAACAGAAGACTGTTGTTTTTCGCAATATTTTTAGAAGTTTGGGCTCTTTTAGTAACATTAACACCTGGGCTGTAGCATCTTTTATGATCATTTATTGTCTTTCAGGATACATTCTGGGTTTTATTTTGTTTATTTGATGAAAATGAACAACAATACACACCATTGAAACATTATTGTTTGATTTGTGTCAAGTTAGATTTTCACCTAGAACCCAAAGGGGGCATTGGTACCCAAAGGTATTGGCACTTTTCATGGAAAAATGTGAAAAATTAAATTTTCTAAAAATGAAATAAATGCCTTCTAAACACCTCAAACATTCACTCTAAAACAGAAGATTGTTGTTTTTGCGCAATATTTTTAGAAATTTTGGCTCTTTTAGTAACATTAACATCTGGGCTGAAGCATCTTTTATGATCATTTATTGTCTTTCAGGATACATTCTGTGTTTTATTTTGTTTATTTGATGAAAATGAACAACAATACACACCTTGGATACATTTTTGTTTGATTTGTGTCGAGTGAGATTTTCACCTAGAACCCAAAGGGGGGGTATTGGCACTTTTCATGGAAAAATGTGAAAAATTAAATTTTCTAAAAATGAAATAAATGCCTTCTAAACACCTCAAACATTCACTCTAAAACAAAAGATTGTTGTTTTTCGCAATATTTTTAGAAATTTGGGCTCTTTTAGTAACATTAACACCTGGGCTGAAGCATCTTTTATGATCATTTATTGTCTTTCAGGATACATTCTGGGTTTTATTTTGTTTATTTGATGAAAATGAACAACAATACACACCTTGAATACATTTTTGTTTGATTTGTGTCGAGTTAGATTTTCACCTAGAACCCAAAGGGGGGGTATTGGCACTTTTCATGGAAAAATGTGAAAAATTAAATTTTCTAAAAATGAAATAAATGCCTTCTAAACACCTCAAACATTTACTCTAAAACAGAAGATTGTTGTTTTTCGCAATATTTTTAGAAATTTGGGCTCTTTTAGTAACATTAACACTTGCGCTGAAGCAACTTTAATGCTCATTTCTTGTCTTTCAGTATTATTCTGGGTTTTATTTTGTTTATTTGATGAAAATGAACAACAATACACACCATGGAAACATTTTTGTTTGATTTGTGTCAAGTTAGATTTTCACCTAGAACCCAAAGGGGGGGTATTGGCACTTTTCATGGAAAAATGTGAAAAATTAAATTTTCTAAAAATGAAATAAATGCCTTCTAAACACCTCAAACATTTACTCTAAAACAGAAGATGGTTGTTTTTCGCAATATTTTTAGAAATTTTGGCTCTTTTAGTAACATTAACACCTGGGCTGAAGCATCTTTTATGATCATTTATTGTCTTTCAGGATACATTCTGTGTTTTATTTTGTTTATTTGATGAAAATGAACAACAATACACACCTTTGATACATTTTTGTTTGATATGAATACCCCCCCCCTCTGGGTTCTAGGTGAAAATCTCACTCGACACAAATAAAAAAAAATGTATCCAAGGTGTGTATTGTTGTTCATTTTCATCAATAAACAAAATAAAACCCAGAATGTATCCTGAAAGACAATAAATGATCATAAAAGATGCTTCAGCCCTGGTGTTAATGTTACTAAAAGAGCCCAAATTTCTAAAAATATTGCGAAAAACAACAATCTGCTGTTTTAGAGTGAATGTTTGTGGTGTTTAGAAGCCATTTATTTATATTATTTTTAGAAAATTTAATTTTTCACATTTTTCCATGAAAAGTGCCAATACCCCCCCCTTTGGGTTCTAGGTGAAAATCTCACTCGACACCAATCAAACAAAAATGTTTCCATGGTGTGTATTGTTGTTCATTTTCATCAAATAAACAAAATAAAACCCAGAATGTATCCTGAAAGACAATAAATGATCATAAAAGATGCTTCAGCCCAGGTGTTAATGTTACTAAAAGAGCCCAAATTTCATAAAAAAATTGCGAAAAACAACAATCTTCTGTTTTAGAGTGAATGTTTGAGGTGTTTAGAAGGCATTTATTTCATTTTTAGAAAATTTAATTTTACACATTTTTCCATGAAAAGTGCCAATACCCCCCCCTTTGGGTTCTAGGTGAAAATCTCACTTGACACAAATCAAACAAAAATGTATCCAAGGTGTGTATTGTTGTTCATTTTCATCAAATAAACAAAATAAAACCCAGAATGAATCCTGAAAGACAATAAAAGATCATAAAAGATGCTTCAGCCCAAGTGTTAATGTTACTAAAAGAGCCAAAATTTCTAAAAATTTTGCGAAAAAAAACAATCTTCTGTTTTAAAGTGAATGTTTGAGGTGTTTAGAAGGCATTTATTTCATTTTTAGAAAATTTATTTTTTCACATTTTTCCATGAAAAGTGCCAATACCCCCCCCTTTGGGTTTTAAGGTGAAAATCTCACTTGACACAAATCAAACAAAAATGTTTTCATGGTGTGTATTGTTGTTCATTTTCATCAAATAAACAAAATAAAACCCAGAATGAATCCTGAAAGACAATTAAAGATCATAACAGACGCTTCAGCCCAGGTGTTAATGTTACTAAAAGAGCCCAAATTTCTAAAATTATTGCGAAAAACAACAATCTTCTGTTTTAGAGTGAATTTTTGAGGTGTTTAGAAGTCATTTCATTCATTTTTAGAAAATTTTATTTTTAACATTTTTCCATGAAAAGTGCCAATACCCCCCCCTTTGGGTTCTAAGTGAAAATCTCACTCGAAACAAATCAAACAAAAATGAATCCAAGGTGTGTATTGTTGTTCATTTTCATCAAATAAACAAAATAAAACCCAGAATGAATCCTGAAAGACATGAAAGGAGCATAAAAGATGCTTCAGCGAAAGTGTTAATGTTACTAAAAGAGCCCAAATTTCTAAAAATATTGCGAAAAACAACAATCTTCTGTTTTTGAGTGAATGTTTGAGGTGTTTAGAAGGCATTTATTTCATTTTTAGAAAATTTAATTTTTCACATTTTTCCATGAAAAGTGCCAATACCCGCCCTTTGGGTTCTAGGTGAAAATCTCACTCGACACAAATCAAACAAAAATGTATCCAAGGTGTGTATTGTTGTTCATTTTCATCAAATAAACAAAATAAAACCCAGAATAAATCCTGAAAGACAATAAATGATCATAAAAGATGCTTAAGCCCAGGTGTTAATGTTACTATAAGAGCCCAAATTTCTAAAAATATTGCGAAAAACAACAATCTTCTGATTTAGAGTGAATGTTTGAGGTGTTTAGAAGGCATTTATTTCATTTTTAGAAAATTTAATTTTTCACATTTTTCCATGAAAAGTGCCAATACCCCCCCCTTTGGGTTCTAGGTGAAAATCTCGCTCGACACAAATCAAACAAAAATGTATCCAAGGTGTGTATAGTTGTTCGTTTTCATCAAATAAACAAAATAAAACCCAGAATAAATCCTGAAAGACAATAAATGATCATAAAAGATGCTTAAGCCCAGGTGTTAATGTTACTATAAGAGCCCAAATTTCTAAAAATATTGCGAAAAACAACAATCTTCTGTTTTTGAGTGAATGTTTGTGGTGTTTAGAAGGCATTTATTTCATTTTTAGAAAATTTAATTTTTCACATTTTTCCATGAAAAGTGCCAATACCCCCCCTTTGGGTCATCTTTTATGCTCCTTTCATGTCTTTCAGGATTCATTCTGGGTTTTATTTTGTTTATTTGATGAAAATGAACAACAATACACACCTTGGATTCATTTTTGTTTGATTTGTTTCGAGTGAGATTTTCACTTAGAACCCAAAGGGGGGGGTATTGGCACTTTTCATGGAAAAATGTTAAAAATAAAATTTTCTAAAAATGAATGAAATGACTTCTAAACACCTCAAAAATTCACTCTAAAACAGAAGATTGTTGTTTTTCGCAATATTTTTAGAAATTTGGGCTCTTTTAGTAACATTAACACCTGGGCTGAAGCGTCTGTTATGATCTTTAATTGTCTTTCAGGATTCATTCTGGGTTTTATTTTGTTTATTTGATGAAAATGAACAACAATACACACCATGGAAACATTTTTGTTTGATTTGTGTCAAGTGAGATTTTCACCTAAAACCCAAAGGGGGGGGTATTGGCACTTTTCATGGAAAAATGTGAAAAATTAAATTTTCTAAAAATGAAATAAATGCCTTCTAAACACCTCAAACATTCACTTTAAAACAGAAGATTGTTGTTTTTCGCAAAATTTTTAGAAATTTTGGCTCTTTTAGTAACATTAACACTTGGGCTGAAGCATCTTTTATGATCTTTTATTGTCTTTCAGGATTCATTCTGGGTTTTATTTTGTTTATTTGATGAAAATGAACAACAATACACACCTTGGATACATTTTTGTTTGATTTGTGTCAAGTGAGATTTTCACCTAGAACCCAAAGGGGGGGGTATTGGCACTTTTCATGGAAAAATGTGAAAAATTAAATTTTCTAAAAATGAAATAAATGCCTTCTAAACACCTCAAACATTCACTCTAAAACAGAAGATTGTTGTTTTTCGCAATTTTTTTATGAAATTTGGGCTCTTTTAGTAACATTAACACCTGGGCTGAAGCATCTTTTATGATCATTTATTGTCTTTCAGGATACATTCTGGGTTTTATTTTGTTTATTTGATGAAAATGAACAACAATACACACCATGGAAACATTTTTGTTTGATTGGTGTCGAGTGAGATTTTCACCTAGAACCCAAAGGGGGGGGTATTGGCACTTTTCATGGAAAAATGTGAAAAATTAAATTTTCTAAAAATAATATAAATAAATGGCTTCTAAACACCACAAACATTCACTCTAAAACAGCAGATTGTTGTTTTTCGCAATATTTTTAGAAATTTGGGCTCTTTTAGTAACATTAACACCAGGGCTGAAGCATCTTTTATGATCATTTATTGTCTTTTAGGATACATTCTGGGTTTTATTTTGTTTATTTGATGAAAATGAACAACAATACACACCTTGGATACATTTTTTTTTATTTGTGTCGAGTGAGATTTTCACCTAGAACCCAAAGGGGGGGGTATTGGCACTTTTCATGGAAAAATGTGAAAAATTAAATTTTCTAAAAATGAAATAAATGCCTTCTAAACACCTCAAACATTCACTCTAAAACAGAAGATTGTTGTTTTTCGCAATATTTTTAGAAATTTTGGCTCTTTTAGTAACATTAACACCTGGGCTGAAGCATCTTTTATGATCATTTATTGTCTTTCAGGATACATTCTGTGTTTTATTTTGTTTATTTGATGAAAATGAACAACAATACACACCTTGGATACATTTTTGTTTGATATGTGTCGAGTGAGATTTTCACCTAGAACCCAAAGGGGGGGGTATTGGCACTTTTCATGGAAAAATGTGAAAAATAAATTTTCTAAAAATGAAATAAATGCCTTCTAAACAGCTCAAACATTCACTCTAAAACAGAAGATTGTTGTTTTTCGCAATATTTTTAGAAATTTGGGCTCTTTTAGTAACATTAACTCCTGGGCTGAAGCATCTTTTATGATCATTTATTGTCTTTCTGGATACATTCTGGGTTTTATTTTGTTTATTTGATGAAAATGAACAACAATACACACCTTGAATACATTTTTGTTTGATTTATGTTGAGTGAGATATTCACCTAGAACCACAAGGGGGGGGTATTGGCACTTTTCATGGAAAAATGTAAAAAAATAAATTTTCTAAAAATGAAATAAATGCCTTCTAAACACCTCAAACATTCACTCTAAAACAGAAGATTGTTGTTTTTCGCAATATTTTTAGAAATTTTGGCTCTTTTAGTAACATTAACACTTTCGCTGAAGCATCTTTTATGCTCCTTTCATGTCTTTCAGGATTCATTCTGGGTTTTATTTTGTTTATTTGATGAAAATGAACAACAATACACACCTTGGATACATTTTTGTTTGATTTGTTTCGAGTGAGATTTTCACTTAGAACCCAAAGGGGGGGGTATTGGCACTTTTCATGGAAAAATGTGAAAAATAAAATTTTCTAAAAATGAATGAAATGACTTCTAAACACCTCAAACATTCACTCTAAAACAGAAGATTGTTGTTTTTCGCAATATTTTTAGAAATTTTGGCTCTTTTAGTAACATTAACACTTGGGCTGAAGCATCTTTTATGATCTTTTATTGTCTTTCAGGATTCATTCTGGGTTTTATTTTGTTTATATGATGAAAATGAACAACAATACACACCTTGGATACATTTTTGTTTGATTTGTGTCGAGTGAGATTTTCACCTAGAACCCAAAGGGGGGGGTATTGACACTTTTCATGGAAAAATGTAAAAAATTAAATTTTCTAAAAATGAAATAAATGCCTTCTAAACACCTCAAACATTCACCCTAAAACAGAAGATTGTTGTTTTTCGCAATATTTTTAGAAATTTGGGCTCTTTTATTAAAATTAACACTTGCGCTGAAGCATCTTTTATGCTCATTTCATGTCTTTCGGGATTATTTCTGGGTTTTATTTTGTTTATTTGATGAAAATGAACAACAATACACACCATGGAAACATTTTTGTTTGATTTGTGTCGAGTGAGATTTTCACCTAGAACCCAAAGGGAGGTATTGGCACTTTTCAAGGAAAAATGCGAAAAAATTAAATTTTCTAAAAATGAAATAAATGCCTTCTAAACACCTCAAACATTCACTCTAAAAAAGAAGATTGTTGTTTTTCGCACTATTTTTAGAAATTTGGGCTCTTTTAGTAACATTTACACTTTCGCTGAAGCAACTTTTATGCTCGTTTCTTGTCTTTCAAGATTAATTCTGGGTTTTATTTTGTTAATTTGATGAAAATGAACAACAATACACACCATGGAAACATTTTTGATTGTTTTGTGTCGAGTGAGATTTTCACCAAGAACCCAAAGGGGGGGGTATTGGCACTTTTCATGGAAAAATGTGAAAAATTAAATTTTCTAAAAATGAAATAAATGCCTTCTAAACACCTCAAACATTCACTCTAAAACAGAAGATGGTTGTTTTTCGCAATATTTTTAGAAATTTTGGGCTCTTAATAACATTAACACTTTCGCTGAAGCAACTTTTATGCTCATTTCTTGTCTTTCAGGATTAATTCTGGGTTTTATTTTGTTTATTTGATGAAAATGAACAACAATACACACCATGGAAACATTTTTGTTTGATTGGTGTCGAGTGAGATTTTCACCTAGAACCCAAAGGGGGGGGTATTGGCACTTTTTATGGAAAAATGTGAAAAATTAAATTTTCTAAAAATGAAATAAATGGCTTCTAAACACCACAAACATTCACTCTAAAACAGAAGATAGTTGTTTTTCGCAATATTTTTAGAAATTTGGGCTCTTTTAGTAACATTAACACCAGGGCTGAAGCATCTTTTATGATCATTTATTGTCTTTCAGGATACATTCTGGGTTTTATTTTGTTTATTTGATGAAAATGAACAACAATACACACCTTGGATACATATTTTTTTATTTGTGTCGAGTGAGATATTCACCTAGAACCCAAAGGGGGGGGTATTGGCACTTTTCATGGAAAAATGTGAAAAAATAAAATTTTCTAAAAATGAAATAAATGCCTTCTAAACACCTCAAACATTCACTCTAAAACCGTAGATTGTTGTTTTTCGCATATATTTTTTGAAATTTGGGCTCTTTTAGTAACATTAACACCTTCTCTGAAGCAACTTTTATGCTCATTTCTTGTCCTTCAAGATTAATTCTGGGTTTTATTTTGTTTATTTGATGAAAATGAACAACAATACACACCATGGAAACATTTTTGTTTGATTTGTGTCGAGTGAGATTTTCACCTAGAACCCAAAGGGGGGGGTATTGGCACTTTTCATGGAAAAATGTAAAAATTAAATTTTCTAAAAATGAAATAAATGCCTTCTAAACACCTCAAACATTCACTCTAAAACAGAAGATTGTTGTTTTTCGCAATATTTTTAGAAATTTGGGCTCTTTTAGTAAAATTAACACTTGCGCTGAAGCATCTTTTATGCTCATTTCATGTCTTTCAGGATTATTTCTGGGTTTTATTTTGTTTATTTGATGAAAATGAACAACAATACACACCATGGAAACATTTTTGTTTGATTTGTGTCGAGTGAGATTTTCACCTAGAACCCAAAGGGGGGGGTATTGGCACTTTTCATGGAAAAATGTGAAAAATTAAATTTTCTAAAAATGAAATAAATGCCTTCTAAACACCTCAAACATTCACTCTAAAACAGAAGATTGTTGTTTTTCGCAATATTTTTAGAAGTTTGGGCTCTTTTAGTAACATTAACACTTTCGCTGAAGCAACTTTTATGCTCGTTTCTTGTCTTTCAAGATTAATTCTGGGTTTTATTTTGTTAATTTGATGAAAATGAACAACAATACGCACCATGGAAACATTTTTGTTTGATTTGTGTCGAGTGAGATTTTCACCTAGAACCCAAAGGGGGGGGTATTGGCACTTTTCATGGAAAAATGTGAAAAATTAAATTTTCTAAAAATGAAATAAATGCCTTCTAAACACCTCAAACATTCACTCTAAAACAGAAGATTGTTTTTCGCAATATTTTTAGAAATTTGGGCTCTTTTAGTAACATTTACACTTTCGCTGAAGCAACTTTTATGCTCATTTCTTGTCTTTCAGGATTAATTCTGGGTTTTATTTTGTTTATTTGATGAAAATGAACAAAACTACACACCATGGAAACATTTTTGTTTGATTTGCGTCAAGTGAGATTTTCACCTAGAACCCAAAGGGGGGGGGGTATTGGCACTTTTCATGGAAAAATATGAAAAATTAAATTTTCTAAAAATGAAATAAATGCCTTCTAAACACCTCAAACATTCACTCTAAAACAGAAGACTGTTGTTTTTCGCAATATTTTTAGAAATTTGGGCTCTTTTAGTAACATTAACACCTGGGCTGTAGCATCTTTTATGATCATTTATTGTCTTTCAGGATACATTCTGGGTTTTATTTTGTTTATTTGATGAAAATGAACAACAATACACACCATTGAAACATTATTGTTTGATTTGTGTCAAGTTAGATTTTCACCTAGAACCCAAAGGGGGCATTGGTACCCAAAGGTATTGGCACTTTTCATGGAAAAATGTGAAAAATTAAATTTTCTAAAAATGAAATAAATGCCTTCTAAACACCTCAAACATTCACTCTAAAACAGAAGATTGTTGTTTTGCGCAATATTTTTAGAAATTTTGGCTCTTTTAGTAACATTAACATCTGGGCTGAAGCATCTTTTATGATCATTTATTGTCTTTCAGGATACATTCTGTGTTTTATTTTGTTTATTTGATGAAAATGAACAACAATACACACCTTGGATACATTTTTGTTTGATTTGTGTCGAGTGAGATTTTCACCTAGAACCCAAAGGGGGGGTATTGGCACTTTTCATGGAAAAATGTGAAAAATTAAATTTTCTAAAAATGAAATAAATGCCTTCTAAACACCTCAAACATTCACTCTAAAACAAAAGATTGTTGTTTTTCGCAATATTTTTAGAAATTTGGGCTCTTTTAGTAACATTAACACCTGGGCTGAAGCATCTTTTATGATCATTTATTGTCTTTCAGGATACATTCTGGGTTTTATTTTGTTTATTTGATGAAAATGAACAACAATACACACCTTGAATACATTTTGTTTGATTTGTGTCGAGTTAGATTTTCACCTAGAACCCAAAGGGGGGGTATTGGCACTTTTCATGGAAAAATGTGAAAAATTAAATTTTCTAAAAATGAAATAAATGCCTTCTAAACACCTCAAACATTTACTCTAAAACAGAAGATTGTTGTTTTTCGCAATATTTTTAGAAATTTGGGCTCTTTTAGTAACATTAACACTTGCGCTGAAGCAACTTTAATGCTCATTTCTTGTCTTTCAGTATTATTCTGGGTTTTATTTTGTTTATTTGATGAAAATGAACAACAATACACACCATGGAAACATTTTTGTTTGATTTGTGTCAAGTTAGATTTTCACCTAGAACCCAAAGGGGGGGTATTGGCACTTTTCATGGAAAAATGTGAAAAATTAAATTTTCTAAAAATGAAATAAATGCCTTCTAAACACCTCAAACATTTACTCTAAAACAGAAGATGGTTGTTTTTCGCAATATTTTTAGAAATTTTGGCTCTTTTAGTAACATTAACACCTGGGCTGAAGCATCTTTTATGATCATTTATTGTCTTTCAGGATACATTCTGTGTTTTATTTTGTTTATTTGATGAAAATGAACAACAATACACACCTTTGATACATTTTTGTTTGATATGAATACCCCCCCCCCTCTGGGTTCTAGGTGAAAATCTCACTCGACACAAATAAAAAAAAATGTATCCAAGGTGTGTATTGTTGTTCATTTTCATCAAATAAACAAAATTAAACCCAGAATGTATCCTGAAAGACAATAAATGATCATAAAAGATGCTTCAGCCCTGGTGTTAATGTTACTAAAAGAGCCCAAATTTCTAAAAATATTGCGAAAAACAACAATCTGCTGTTTTAGAGTGAATGTTTGTGGTGTTTAGAAGCCATTTATTTATATTATTTTTAGAAAATTTAATTTTTCACATTTTTCCATGAAAAGTGCCAATACCCCCCCCTTTGGGTTCTAGGTGAAAATCTCACTCGACACCAATCAAACAAAAATGTTTCCATGGTGTGTATTGTTGTTCATTTTCATCAAATAAACAAAATAAAACCCAGAATGTATCCTGAAAGACAATAAATGATCATAAAAGATGCTTCAGCCCAGGTGTTAATGTTACTAAAAGAGCCCAAATTTCATAAAAAAATTGCGAAAAACAACAATCTTCTGTTTTAGAGTGAATGTTTGAGGTGTTTAGAAGGCATTTATTTCATTTTTAGAAAATTTAATTTTACACATTTTTCCATGAAAAGTGCCAATACCCCCCCCTTTGGGTTCTAGGTGAAAATCTCACTTGACACAAATCAAACAAAAATGTATCCAAGGTGTGTATTGTTGTTCATTTTCATCAAATAAACAAAATAAAACCCAGAATGAATCCTGAAAGACAATAAAAGATCATAAAAGATGCTTCAGCCCAAGTGTTAATGTTACTAAAAGAGCCAAAATTTCTAAAAATTTTGCGAAAAACAACAATCTTCTGTTTTAAAGTGAATGTTTGAGGTGTTTAGAAGGCATTTATTTCATTTTTAGAAAATTTATTTTTTCACATTTTTCCATGAAAAGTGCCAATACCCCCCCCTTTGGGTTTTAAGGTGAAAATCTCACTTGACACAAATCAAACAAAAATGTTTCCATGGTGTGTATTGTTGTTCATTTTCATCAAATAAACAAAATAAAACCCAGAATGAATCCTGAAAGACAATTAAAGATCATAACAGACGCTTCAGCCCAGGTGTTAATGTTACTAAAAGAGCCCAAATTTCTAAAATTATTGCGAAAAACAACAATCTTCTGTTTTAGAGTGAATTTTTGAGGTGTTTAGAAGTCATTTCATTCATTTTTAGAAAATTTTATTTTTAACATTTTTCCATGAAAAGTGCCAATACCCCCCCCTTTGGGTTCTAAGTGAAAATCTCACTCGAAACAAATCAAACAAAAATGAATCCAAGGTGTGTATTGTTGTTCATTTTCATCAAATAAACAAAATAAAACCCAGAATGAATCCTGAAAGACATGAAAGGAGCATAAAAGATGCTTCAGCGAAAGTGTTAATGTTACTAAAAGAGCCCAAATTTCTAAAAATATTGCGAAAAACAACAATCTTCTGTTTTTGAGTGAATGTTTGAGGTGTTTAGAAGGCATTTATTTCATTTTTAGAAAATTTAATTTTTCACATTTTTCCATGAAAAGTGCCAATACCCGCCCTTTGGGTTCTAGGTGAAAATCTCACTCGACACAAATCAAACAAAAATGTATCCAAGGTGTGTATTGTTGTTCATTTTCATCAAATAAACAAAATAAAACCCAGAATAAATCCTGAAAGACAATAAATGATCATAAAAGATGCTTAAGCCCAGGTGTTAATGTTACTATAAGAGCCCAAATTTCTAAAAATATTGCGAAAAACAACAATCTTCTGATTTAGAGTGAATGTTTGAGGTGTTTAGAAGGCATTTATTTCATTTTTAGAAAATTTAATTTTTCACATTTTTCCATGAAAAGTGCCAATACCCCCCCCTTTGGGTTCTAGGTGAAAATCTCGCTCGACACAAATCAAACAAAAATGTATCCAAGGTGTGTATAGTTGTTCGTTTTCATCAAATAAACAAAATAAAACCCAGAATAAATCCTGAAAGACAATAAATGATCATAAAAGATGCTTAAGCCCAGGTGTTAATGTTACTATAAGAGCCCAAATTTCTAAAAATATTGCGAAAAACAACAATCTTCTGTTTTTGAGTGAATGTTTGTGGTGTTTAGAAGGCATTTATTTCATTTTTAGAAAATTTAATTTTTCACATTTTTCCATGAAAAGTGCCAATACCCCCCCTTTGGGTCATCTTTTATGCTCCTTTCATGTCTTTCAGGATTCATTCTGGGTTTTATTTTGTTTATTTGATGAAAATGAACAACAATACTCACCTTGGATTCATTTTTGTTTGATTTGTTTCGAGTGAGATTTTCACTTAGAACCCAAAGGGGGGGGTATTGGCACTTTTCATGGAAAAATGTTAAAAATAAAATTTTCTAAAAATGAATGAAATGACTTCTAAACACCTCAAAAATTCACTCTAAAACAGAAGATTGTTGTTTTTCGCAATATTTTTAGAAATTTGGGCTCTTTTAGTAACATTAACACCTGGGCTGAAGCGTCTGTTATGATCTTTAATTGTCTTTCAGGATTCATTCTGGGTTTTATTTTGTTTATTTGATGAAAATGAACAACAATACACACCATGGAAACATTTTTGTTTGATTTGTGTCAAGTGAGATTTTCACCTAAAACCCAAAGGGGGGGGTATTGGCACTTTTCATGGAAAAATGTGAAAAATTAAATTTTCTAAAAATGAAATAAATGCCTTCTAAACACCTCAAACATTCACTTTAAAACAGAAGATTGTTGTTTTTCGCAAAATTTTAGAAATTTTGGCTCTTTTAGTAACATTAACACTTGGGCTGAAGCATCTTTTATGATCTTTTATTGTCTTTCAGGATTCATTCTGGGTTTTATTTTGTTTATTTGATGAAAATGAACAACAATACACACCTTGGATACATTTTTGTTTGATTTGTGTCAAGTGAGATTTTCACCTAGAACCCAAAGGGGGGGGTATTGGCACTTTTCATGGAAAAATGTGAAAAATTAAATTTTCTAAAAATGAAATAAATGCCTTCTAAACACCTCAAACATTCACTCTAAAACAGAAGATTGTTGTTTTTCGCAATTTTTTTATGAAATTTGGGCTCTTTTAGTAACATTAACACCTGGGCTGAAGCATCTTTTATGATCATTTATTGTCTTTCAGGATACATTCTGGGTTTTATTTTGTTTATTTGATGAAAATGAACAACAATACACACCATGGAAACATTTTTGTTTGATTGGTGTCGAGTGAGATTTTCACCTAGAACCCAAAGGGGGGGGTATTGGCACTTTTCATGGAAAAATGTGAAAAATTAAATTTTCTAAAAATAATATAAATAAATGGCTTCTAAACACCACAAACATTCACTCTAAAACAGCAGATTGTTGTTTTTCGCAATATTTTTAGAAATTTGGGCTCTTTTAGTAACATTAACACCAGGGCTGAAGCATCTTTTATGATCATTTATTGTCTTTCAGGATACATTCTGGGTTTTATTTTGTTTATTTGATGAAAATGAACAACAATACACACCTTGGATACATTTTTTTTTATTTGTGTCGAGTGAGATTTTCACCTAGAACCCAAAGGGGGGGGGTATTGGCACTTTTCATGGAAAAATGTGAAAAATTAAATTTTCTAAAAATGAAATAAATGCCTTCTAAACACCTCAAACATTCACTCTAAAACAGAAGATTGTTGTTTTTCGCAATATTTTTAGAAATTTTGGCTCTTTTAGTAACATTAACACCTGGGCTGAAGCATCTTTTATGATCATTTATTGTCTTTCAGGATACATTCTGTGTTTTATTTTGTTTATTTGATGAAAATGAACAACAATACACACCTTGGATACATTTTTGTTTGATATGTGTCGAGTGAGATTTTCACCTAGAACCCAAAGGGGGGGTATTGGCACTTTTCATGGAAAAATGTGAAAAATAAATTTTCTAAAAATGAAATAAATGCCTTCTAAACAGCTCAAACATTCACTCTAAAACAGAAGATTGTTGTTTTTCGCAATATTTTTAGAAATTTGGGCTCTTTTAGTAACATTAACTCCTGGGCTGAAGCATCTTTTATGATCATTTATTGTCTTTCTGGATACATTCTGGGTTTTATTTTGTTTATTTGATGAAAATGAACAACAATACACATCTTGAATACATTTTTGTTTGATTTATGTTGAGTGAGATATTCACCTAGAACCACAAGGGGGGGGTATTGGCACTTTTCATGGAAAAATGTAAAAAATAAATTTTCTAAAAATGAAATAAATGCCTTCTAAACACCTCAAACATTCACTCTAAAACAGAAGATTGTTGTTTTTCGCAATATTTTTAGAAATTTTGGCTCTTTTAGTAACATTAACACTTTCGCTGAAGCATCTTTTATGCTCCTTTCATGTCTTTCAGGATTCATTCTGGGTTTTATTTTGTTTATTTGATGAAAATGAACAACAATACACACCTTGGATACATTTTTGTTTGATTTGTTTCGAGTGAGATTTTCACTTAGAACCCAAAGGGGGGGGTATTGGCACTTTTCATGGAAAAATGTGAAAAATAAAATTTTCTAAAAATGAATGAAATGACTTCTAAACACCTCAAACATTCACTCTAAAACAGAAGATTGTTGTTTTTCGCAATATTTTTAGAAATTTTGGCTCTTTTAGTAACATTAACACTTGGGCTGAAGCATCTTTTATGATCTTTTATTGTCTTTCAGGATTCATTCTGGGTTTTATTTTGTTTATATGATGAAAATGAACAACAATACACACCTTGGATACATTTTTGTTTGATTTGTGTCGAGTGAGATTTTCACCTAGAACCCAAAGGGGGGGGTATTGACACTTTTCATGGAAAAATGTAAAAATTAAATTTTCTAAAAATGAAATAAATGCCTTCTAAACACCTCAAACATTCACCCTAAAACAGAAGATTGTTGTTTTTCGCAATATTTTTAGAAATTTGGGCTCTTTTATTAAAATTAACACTTGCGCTGAAGCATCTTTTATGCTCATTTCATGTCTTTCAGGATTATTTCTGGGTTTTATTTTGTTTATTTGATGAAAATGAACAACAATACACACCATGGAAACATTTTTGTTTGATTTGTGTCGAGTGAGATTTTCACCTAGAACCCAAAGGGAGGTATTGGCACTTTTCAAGGAAAAATGCGAAAAAATTAAATTTTCTAAAAATGAAATAAATGCCTTCTAAACACCTCAAACATTCACTCTAAAAAAGAAGATTGTTGTTTTTCGCACTATTTTTAGAAATTTGGGCTCTTTTAGTAACATTTACACTTTCGCTGAAGCAACTTTTATGCTCGTTTCTTGTCTTTCAAGATTAATTCTGGGTTTTATTTTGTTAATTTGATGAAAATGAAAAACAATACACACCATGGAAACATTTTTGATTGTTTTGTGTCGAGTGAGATTTTCACCAAGAACCCAAAGGGCGGGTAT
>NW_027287248.1:0-89793 GCF_022747635.1 Hetaerina americana
TTATGCTCATTTCTTGTCTTTAATGATTTATTCTAGGTTTTATTTTGTTTATTTGATGAAAATGAACAACAATACACACCAGTGAAACATTTTTGTTTGATTCTGTCGAGTGAGATTTTCACCTAGATCCCAAAGGGGGGGGTATTGGCACTTTTCATGGAAAAATGTGAAAAATTAAAATTTCTAAAAATGAAATAAATGCCTTCTATACACATCAAACATTCACTCTATAATGGAAGATTTTTGTTTTTCGCAATATTTTTGGAAATTTGGGCTCTTTTACTAACATTAACACTTGCGCTGAGGCATCTTTTATGCTCATTTCTTGTCTTTAATGATTTATTCTGGGTTTAATTTTGTTTATTTGATGAAAATGAACAACAATACACACCATGGAAACATTTTTGTTTGATTCGTAGCGAGTGAGATTTTCACCTAGAACCCAAAGGGGGGGGGGTATTGGCACTTTTCATGGAAAAATGTGAAAAATTAAAATTTCTAAAAATGAAATAAATGCCTTCTATACACCTCAAACATTCACTCTACATTGGAAGATTGTTTTTTTTCGCAATATTTTTGGAAATTTGGGCTCTTTTACTAACATTAACACTTGCGCTGAGGCATCTTTTATGCTCATTTCTTGTCTTTAATGATTTATTCTGGGTTTTATTTTGTTTATTTGATGAAAATGAACAACAATACACACCATTGAAACATTTTTGTTTGATTCGTGTCGAGTGAGATTTTCACCTAGAACCCAAAGGGGGGGGTATTGGCACTTTTCATGAAAAAATGTGAAAAATTAAAATTTCTAAAAATGAAATAAATGCCTTCTATACACCTCAAACATTCACTCTATATTGGAAGATTGTTGTTTTTCGCAATATTTTCGAAAATTTGGGCTCTTTTACTAACATTAACACTTGCGCTGAGGCATCTTTTATGCTCATTTCTTGTCTTTAATGATTTATTCTGGGTTTTATTTTGTTTATTTGATGAAAATGAACAACAATACACACCATGGAAACATTTTTGTTTGATTCGTGTCGAATGAGATTTTCACCTAGAACCCAAAGGGGGGGGTATTGGCACTTTTCATGGAAAAATGTGAAAAATTAAAATTTCTAAAAATGAAATAAATGCCTTCTATACACCTCAAACATCACTCTATAATGGAAGATTGTTGTTTTTCGCAATATTTTTGGAAATTTGGGCTCTTTTACTAACATTAACACTTGCGCTGAGGCATCTTTTATGCTCATTTCTTGTCTTTAATGATTTATTCTGGGTTTTATTTTGTTTATTTGATGAAAATGAACAACAATACACACCATGGAAACATTTATGTTTGATTCGTGTCGACTGAGATTTTCACCTAGAACCCAAAGGGGGGGGGTATTGGCACTTTTAATGGAAAAATGTGAAAAATTAAAATTTCCCAAAATGAAATAAATGCCTTCTATACACCTCAAACATTCACTCTATAATGGAAGATTGTTGTTTTTCGCAATATTTTTGGAAATTTTGGCTCTTTTACTAACATTAACACTTGCGCTGAGGCATGCTCATTTCTTGTCTTTAATGATTTATTCTGGGTTTTATTTTGTTTATTTGATGAAAATGAACAACAATACACACCATGGAAACATTTTTGTTTGATTCGTGTCGAGTGAGATTTTCACCTAGAACCCAAAGGGGGGGGGGTATTGGCACTTTTCATGGAATAATGTGAAAAATTAAAATTTCTAAAAATGAAATAAATGCCTTCTATACACCTCAAACATTCACTCTTTAATAGAAGATTGTTGTTTTTCGCAATATTTTTGGAAATTTTGGCTCTTTTACTAACATTAACACTTGCGCTGAGGCATCTTTTATGCTCATTTCTTGTCTTTAATGATTTATTCTGGGTTTTATTTTGTTTATTTGATGAAAATGAACAACAATACACACCATGGAAACATTTTTGTTTGATTCGTGCGAGTGAGATTTTCACCCAGACCCCAAAGGAGGGGGTATTGGCTCTTTTCATGGAAAAATGTGAAAAATTAAAATTTCTAAAAATAAAATAAATGCCTTCTATACACCTCAAACAGTCACTCTATAATGGAAGATTGTTGCTTTTCGCAAAATTTTGGGAATATGGGCTCTTTTACTAACATTAACACTTTCGCTGAGGCATCTTTTATCCTCATTTCTTGTCCTTAATGATTTTATTTGGGTTTTATTTTGTTTATTTGATGAAAATGAACAACAATACACACCATGGAATCATGTTTGTTTGATTCGTGTCGAGTGAGATTTTCACCTAGAACCCAAAGGGGCGGGTATTGGCACTTTCCATGGAAAAATTTGAAAAATTAAAATTCTAAAAATGGAGTAAATGCCTTCTATACACCTCAAACATTTACTCTATAATGGAAGATTGTTGTTTTTCGCAATTATTTTTGGAAATTTGGGCTCTTTTATTACATTAACACTTGCGCTGAGGCATCTTTTAAGCTCATTTCTTGTCTTTAATGATTTATTCTGGGTTTTATTTTGTTTATTTGAAGAAAATGAACAACAATACACACCATGGAAACATTTTTGTTTGATTCCACTCGAATGAGATTTTCACCTAGAACCCAAAGGGGGGTATTGGCACTTTTCATGGAAAAATGTGAAAAATTAAAATTTCTAAAAATGAAATAAATGCCTTCTATACACCTCAAACATTCACTTTATAATGGAAGATTGTTGTTTTTCGCAATATTTTTGGAAATTTGGGCTCTTTTACTAACATTAACACTTGCGCTGAGGCATCTTTTATGCTCATTTCTTGTCTTTAATGATTTATTCTGGGTTTTATTTTGTTTATTTGATGAAAATGAACAACAATACACCCCATGGAAACATTTATGTTTGATTCGTGTCGAGTGAGATTTTCATCTAGAACCCAAAGGGGGGGGTATTGGCACTTTTCATGGAAAAATGTGAAAATTAAAATATTCTAAAACTGAAATAAATGCCTTCTATACACCTCAAACATTCACTCTATAAGGAAGATTGTTTTTTTTCGCAATATTTTTGGGAATATGGGCTCTTTTACTAACATTAACACTTGCGCTGAGGCATCTTTTATGCTCATTTCTTGTCTTTAATGATTTATTCTGGGTTTTATTTTGTTTATTTGATGAAAATGAACAACAATACACACCATGGAAACATTTTTGTTTGATTCGTATCGAGTGAGATTTTCACCTAGAACCCAAAGGGGGGGTATTGGCACTTTTCATGGAAAAATGTGAAAAATTAAAATTTTTAAAAATGAAATAAATGCCTTCTATACACCTCAAACATTCACTCTATATTGGAAGATTGTGCTTTTTCGCAATATTTTTGGAAATTTGGGCTCTTTTACTAACATTAACACTTAGCTGAGGCATCTTTTATGCTCATTTCTTGTCTTTAATGATTTATTCTGGGTTTTATTTTGTTTATTTGATGAAAATGAACAACAATACACATCATGGAAACATTTTTGTTTGATTCGTGTCGAGTGAGATTTTTACCTAGAACCCAAAGGGGGGGGTATTGGCACTTTTCATGGAAAAATTTGAAAAATTAAAATTTCTAAAAATGAAATAAATGCCTTCTATACACCTCAAACATTCACTCTATAATGGAAGATTGTTGTTTCTCGCAATATTTTTGGAAATTTGGGCTCTTTTACTAACATTTACACTTGCGCTGAGGCATCTTTTATGCTCATTTCTTGTCTTTAATGATTTATTCTGGGTTTTATTTTGTTTATTTGATGAAAATGAACAACAATACACACCATGGAAACATTTTTGTTTGATTCGTGTCGAGTGAGATTTTCACCTAGAACCCAAAGGGGGGGGGTATTGGCACTTTTCATGGAAAAATGTGAAAAATTAAAATTTCTAAAAATGAAATAAATGCCTTCTATACACCTCAAACATTCACTCTATAATGGAAGATTGTTGTTTTTCGCAATATTTTTGGAAATTTGGGCTCTTTTACTAACATTAACACTTGCGCCAAGGCATCTTTTATGCTCATTTCTTGTCTTTAATGATTTATTCTGGGTTTTATTTTGTTTATTTGAAGAAAATGAACAACAATACACACCATGGAAACATTTTTGTTTGATTCGTGTCGAGTGAGATTTTCACCTAGAACCCAAAGGGGGGGGTATTGGCACTTTTCATGGAAAAATGTGAAAAATTAAAATTTCTAAAAATGAAATAAATGCCTTCTATACACCTCAAACATTCACTCTATAATGGAAGATTGTTGTTTTTCGCAATATTTTTGGAAATTTGGGCTCTTTTACTAACATTAACACTTGCGCTGAGGCATCTTTTATGCTCATTTCTTTGTCTTTAATGATTTATTCTGGGTTTTATTTTGTTTATTTCATGAAAATGAACAACAATACACCCCATGGAAACATTTTTGTTTGATTCGTGTCGAGTGAGATTTTCACCTAGAACCCAAAGGGGGGGGTATTGGAACTTTTCATGGAAAAATGTGAAAAATTAAAATTTCTAAAAATGAAATAAATGCCTTCTATACACCTCAAACATTCACTCTATAATGGAAGACTGTTGTTTTTCGCAATATTTTTGGAAATTTGGGCTCTTTTACTAACATTAACACTCGCGCTGAAGCATCTTTTATGCTCATTTCTTGTCTTTAATGATTTATTCTGGGTTTTATTTTGTTTATTTGATGAAAATGAACAACAATACACACCATGGAAACATTTTTGTTTGATTCGTGTCGAGTGAGATTTTCACCCAGACCCCAAAGGAGGGGGTATTGGCTCTTTTCATGGAAAAATGTGAAAAATTAAAATTTCTAAAAATAAAATAAATGCCTTCTATACACCTCAAACAGTCACTCTATAATGGAAGATTGTTGCTTTTCGCAATATTTTTGGGAATATGGGCTCTTTTACTAACATTAACACTTTAGCTGAGGCATCTTTTATCCTCATTTCTTGTCCTTAATGATTTTTTTTTTATTTTATTTTTTTTATTTGATGAAAATGAACAACAATACACACCATGGAATCATGTTTGTTTGATTCGTGTCGAGTGAGATTTTCACCTAGAACCCAAAGGGGCGGGTATTGGCACTTTCCATGGAAAAATTTGAAAAATTAAAATTTCTAAAAATGGAATAAATGCCTTCTATACACCTCAAACATTCACTCTTTAATGGAAGATTGTTGTTTTTCGCAATATTTTTGGAAATTTGGCTCTTTTATTAACATTAACACTTGCGCTGAGGCATCTTTTAAGCTCATTTCTTGTCTTTAATGATTTATTCTGGGTTTTATTTTGTTTATTTGAAGAAAATGAACAACAATACACAGCATGGAAACATTTTTGTTTGATTCGTGTCGAGTGAGATTTTCACCTAGAACCCAAAGGGGGGTATTGGCACTTTTCATGGAAAAATGTGAAAAATTAAAATTTCTAATAATGAAATAAATGCCTTCTATACACCTCAAACATTCACTCTATAATGAAAGATTGTTGTTTCTCGCAATATTTTTGGAAATTTCGGCTCTTTTACTGACATTAACACTTGCGCTCAGGCATCTTTTATGCTCATTTCTTGTCTTTAATGATTTATTCTGGGTTTTATTTTGTTTATTTGATGAAAATGAACAACAATACACACCAGGGAAACATTTTTGTTTGATTCGTGTCGAGTGAGATTTGCACCTAGAACCCAAAGGGGGGGTATTGGCACTTTTCATGGAAAAATGTGAAAAATTAAAATTTCTAAAAATGAAATAAATGCCTTCTATACACCTCAAACATTCACTCTATAATGGAAGATTGTTGTTTTTCGCAATATTTTTGGAAATTTGGGCTCTTTTACTAACATTAACACTTTCGCTGAGGCATCTTTTATGCTCATTTCTTGTCTTTAATGATTTATTCTGGGTTTTATTTTGTTTATTTGATGAAAATGAACAACAATACACACCATGGAAACATTTTTGTTTGATTCGTGTCGAGTGAGATTTTCACCTAGAACCCAAAGGGGGGGTATTGGCTCTTTTCATGGAAAAATGTGAAAAATTAAAATTTCTAAAACTGAAATAAATGCCTTCTATACACCTCAAACATTCACTCTATAATGGAAGATTGTTGTTTTTCGCAATATTTTTGGGAATATGGGCTCTTTTACTAACATTAACACTTGCGCTGAGGCATCTTTTATGCTCATTTCTTGTCTTTAATGATTTATTCTGGGTTTTATTTTGTTTTTTTGATGAAAATGAACAACAATACACACCATGGAAACATTTTTGTTTGATTTGTATCGAGTGAGATTTTCACCTAGAACCCAAAGGGGGGGTATTGGCACTTTTCATGGAAAAATGATAAAATTAATTTTTCTAAAAATGAAATAAATGCCTTCTATACACCTCAAACATTCACTCTATATTGGAAGATTGTTGTTTTTCGCAATATTTTTGGAAATTTGGGCTCTTTTACTAACATTAACACTTGCGCTAAGGCATCTTTTATGCTCATTTCTTGTCTTTAATGATTTATTCCGGGTTTTATTTTGTTTATTTGAAGAAAATGAACAACAATACACACCATGGAAACATATTTGTTTGATTCGTGTCGAGTGAGATTTTCACCTAGAACCCAAAGGGGGGGGCACTATTGGCACTTTTCATGGAAAAATGTGAAAAATTAAAATTTCTAAAAATGAAATAAATGCCTTCTATACACCTCAAACATTCACCCTATAATGGAAGATTGTTGTTTTTCGCAATATTTTTGGAAATTTGGGTTCTTTTACTAACATTAACACTTGCGCAGAGGCATCTTCTATGCTCATTTCTGGTCTTTAATGATTTATTCTGGGTTTTATTTTGTGTATTTGATGAAAATGAACAACAATACACACCATGGAAACATTTTTGTTTGATTCGTGTCGAGTGAGATTTTCACCTAGAACCCAAAGGAGGGGGTATTGGCACTTTTCACGGAAAAATGTGAAAAATTAAATTTTCTAAAAATGAAATAAATGCCTTCTATACACCTCAAACATTCACTCTATAATGGAAGATTGTTGTTTTTCGCAATATTTTTGGAAATTTGGGCTCTTTTACTAACATTAACACTTGCGCTGAGGTATCTTTTATGCTCATTTCTTGTCTTTAATGATTTATTCTGGGTTTTATTTTGTTTATTTGATGAAAATGAACCACAATACACCCCATGGAAACATTTATGTTTGATTCGTGTCGAGTGAGATTTTCACCTAGAACCCAAAGGGGGGGGGATTGGCACTTTTCATGGAAAAATGTGAAAAATTAAAATTTCTAAAAATGAAATAAATGCCTTCTATACACCTCAAACATTCACTCTATAATGGAAGATTGTTGTTTTTCGCAATATTTTTGGAAATTTCGGCTCTTTTACTTACATTAACACTTGCGCTGAGGCATCTTTTATGCTCATTTCTTGTCTTTAATGATTTATTCTGGGTTTTATTTTGTTTATTTGATGAAAATGAACAACAATACACACCATGGAAACATTTTTGTTTGGTTCGTGTCGAGTGAGATTTTCACCTAGAAGCCAAAGGGGGGGGTATTGGCACTTTTCATGGAAAAATGTGAAAAATTAAAATTTCTAAAAATGAAATAAATGCCTTCTATACACCTCAAACATTCACTCTATAATGGAAGATTGTTTTTTTTCGCAAGATTTTTGGAAATTTGGGCTCTTTTACTAAAATTAACACTTGCGCTAAGGCATCTTTTATGCTCATTTCACTCGCGCTGAAGCATCTTTTATGCTCATTTCTTGTCTTTAATGATTTATTCTGGGTTTTATTTTGTTTATTTGATGAAAATGAACAACAATACACACCATGGAAACATTTTTGTTTGATTCGTGTCGAGTGAGATTTTCACCTTGAACCCAAAGGGGGGGGTATTCGCACTTTTCATGGAAAAATGTGAAAAATTAAAATTTCTAAAAATGAAATAAATGCCTTCTATACACCTCAAACATTCACTCTATAATGGAAGATTGTTGTTTTTTGCAATATTTTTGGAAATTTGGGCTCTTTTACTAACATTAACACTTGCGCTGAGGCATCTTATATGCTCATTTCTTGTCTTTAATGATTTATTCTGGGTTTTATTTTGTTTATTTGATGAAAATGAACAACAATACACACCATGGAAACATTTTTGTTTGGTTCGTGTCGAGTGAGATTTTCACCTAGAAGCCAAAGGGGGGGGTATTGGCACTTTTCATGGAAAAATGTGAAAAATTAAAATTTCTAAAAATGATATAAATGCCTTCTATACACCTCAAACATTCACTCTATAATGGAAGATTGTTGTTTTTCGCAAAATTTTTGGAAATTTGGGCTCTTTTACTAACATTTACACTTGTGATAAGGCATCTTTTATGCTCATTTCTTGTCTTTAATGATTTATTCTGGGTTTTATTTTGTTTATTTGATGAAAATGAACAACAATACACACCATGGAAACATTTTTGTTTGATTCGGTTCGAGTGAGATTTTCACCTAGAACCCAAAGGGGGGGTATTGGCACTTTTCATGGAAAAATGTGAAAAATTAAAATTTCTAATAATGAAATAAATGCCTTCTATACACCTCAAACATTCACTCTATAATTGAAGATTGTTGTTTTTCGCAATATTTTTGGAAATTTGGGTTCTTTTACTAACATTAACACTTGCGCAGAGGCATCTTCTATGCTCATTTCTGGTCTTTAATGATTTATTCTGGGTTTTATTTTGTGTATTTGATGAAAATGAACAACAATACACACCATGGAAACATTTTTGTTTGATTCGTGTCGAGTGAGATTTTCACCTAGAACCCAAAGGGGGGGGTATTGGCACTTTTCACGGAAAAATGTGAAAAATTAAAATTTCTAAAAATGAAATAAATGCCTTCTATACACCTCAAACATTCACTCTATAATGGAAGATTGTTGTTTTTCGCAATATTTTTTGAAATTTGGGCTCTTTTACTAACATTAACACTTGCGCTGAGGCATCTTTTATGCTCATTTCTTGTCTTTAATGATTTATTCTGGGTTTTATTTTGTTTAATTGATGAAAATGAACAACAATACACACCATGGAAACATTTTTGTTTGATTTGTGTCAAGTGAGAATTTCACCTAGGAACAAAAGGGGGGGGGGTATTGGCACTTTTCATGGAAAAATGTGAAAATTAAAATTTCTAAAAATGAAATAAATGCCTTCTATACACCTCAAACATTCACTCTATAATGGAAGATTGTTGTTTTTCGCAATATTTTTGGAAATTTGGGCTCTTTTACTAGCATTAACACTTGCGCTGAGGCATCTTTTATGCTCATTTCTTGTTTTTAATGATTTATTCTGGGTTTTATTTTGTTTATTTGATGAAAATCAACCACAATACACCCCATGGAAACATTTATGTTTGATTCGTGTCGAGTGGGATTTTCACCTAGAACCCAAAGAGGGGGGGATTGGCACTTTTCATGGAAAAATGTGAAAAATTAAAATTTCTAAAAACGAAATAAATGCCTTCTATACACCTCAAACATTCACTCTATAATGGAAGATTGTTGTTTTTCGCAATATTTTTAAAAAATTTGGGCTCTTTTACTAACATAAACACTTGCGCTGAGGCATCTTTTATGCTCATTTCTTGTCTTTAATGATTTATTCTGGGTTTTATTTTGTTTATTTGATGAAAATGCACAACAATACACACCATGGAAACATTTTTGTTTGGTTCGTGTCGAGTGAGATTTTCACCTAGAAGCCAAAGGGGGGGGTATTGGCACTTTTCATGGAAAAATGTGAAAAATTAAAATTTCTAAAAATGAAATAAATGCCTTCTATACACCTCAAACATTCACTCTATAATGGAAGATTGTTTTTTTTCGCAAGATTTTTGGAAATTTGGGCTCTTTTACTAAAATTAACACTTGCGCTAAGGCATCTTTTATGCTCATTTCACTCGCGCTGAAGCATCTTTTATGCTCATTTCTTGTCTTTAATGATTTATTCTGGGTTTTATTTTGTTTATTTGATGAAAATGAACAACAATACACACCATGGAAACATTTTTGTTTGATTCGTGTCGAGTGAGATTTTCACCTTGAACCCAAAGGGGGGGGTATTCGCACTTTTCATGGAAAAATGTGAAAAATTAAAATTTCTAAAAATGAAATAAATGCCTTCCATACACCTCAAACATTCACTCTATAATGGAAGATTGTTGTTTTTCGCAATATTTTTGGAAATTTGGGCTCTTTTACTAACATTAACACTTGCGCTGAGGCATCTTATATGCTCATTTCTTGTCTTTAATGATTTATTCTGGGTTTTATTTTGTTTATTTGATGAAAATGAACAACAATACACACCATGGAAACATTTTTGTTTGGTTCGTGTCGAGTGAGATTTTCACCTAGAAGCCAAAGGGGGGGGTATTGGCACTTTTCATGGAAAAATGTGAAAAATTAAAATTTCTAAAAATGATATAAATGCCTTCTATACACTTCAAACATTCACTCTATAATGGAAGATTGTTGTTTTTCGCAATATTTTTGGAAATTTGGGCTCTTTTACTAACATTTACACTTGTGATAAGGCATCTTTTATGCTCATTTCTTGTCTTTAATGATTTATTCTGGGTTTTATTTTGTTTATTTGATGAAAATGAAAACCAATACATACCATGGAAACATTTTTGTTTGATTCGGTTCGAGTGAGATCTTCACCTAGAACCCAAAGGGGGGGTATTGGAACTTTTCATGGAAAAATGTGAAAAATTAAAATTTCTAATAATGAAATAAATGCCTTCTATACACCTCAAACATTCACTCTATAATGGAAGATTGTTGTTTTTCGCAATATTTTTGGAAATTTGGGCTCTTTTACTAACATTAACACTTGCGCTGAGGTATCTTTTATGCTCATTTCTTGTCTTTAATGATTTATTCTGGGTTTTATTTTGTTTATTTGATGAAAATGAACAACAATACACACCATGGAAACATTTTTTTTTGATTCGTGTCGAGTGAGATTTTCACCTAGAACCAAAAGGGGGGGGGTATTCGCACTTTTCATGGAAAAATGTCAAAAATTAAAATTTCTAAAAATGACATAAATGCCTTCTATTCACCTCAAACATTCACTTTATAATGGAAGATTGTTGTTTTTCGCAATATTTTTGGAAATTTGGGCTCTTTTACTAACATTCACACTTGCGCTGAGACATCTTTTATTCTCATTTATTGTCTTTAATGATTTATTCTGGGTTTTATTTTGTTTATTTGATGAAAATGAACAACAATACACACCATGGAAACATTTTTGTTTGATTCGTGTCGAGTGAGATTTTCACCTAGAACCCAAAGGGTATTGGCACTTTTCATGGAAAAATGTGAAAAATTAAAATTTCTAAAAATGAAATAAATGCCTTCTATACACCTCAAACATTCACTCTATATTGGAAGATTGTTGTTTTTCGAATATTTTTGGAAATTTGGGCTCTTTTACTAACATTAACACTTGCGCTGAGACATCTTTTATGCTCATTTCTTGTCTTTAATGATTTATTCTGGGTTTTCTTTTGTTTATTTGATGAAAATGAACAACAATACACACCATGGAAACATTTTTGTTTGATTCGTGTCGAGAGAGATTTTCACCTAGAACCCATAGGGGGGTATTTGCACTTTTTATGGAAAAATGTGAAAAATTAAAATTTCTAAAAATGAAATAAATGCATTCTATAAACCTCAAACATTCACTCTATAATGGAAGATTGTTTTTTTTCGCAAGATTTTTGGAAATTTGGGCTCTTTTACTAAAATTAACACTTGCGCTAAGGCATCTTTTATGCTCATTTCACTCGCGCTGAAGCATCTTTTATGCTCATTTCTTGTCTTTAATGATTTATTCTGGGTTTTATTTTGTTTATTTGATGAAAATGAACAACAATACACACCATGGAAACATTTTTGTTTGATTCGTGTCGAGTGAGATTTTCACCTTGAACCCAAAGGGGGGGGGTATTCGCACTTTTCATGGAAAAATGTGAAAAATTAAAATTTCTAAAAATGAAATAAATGCCTTCTATACACCTCAAACATTCACTCTATAATGGAAGATTGTTGTTTTTCGCAATATTTTTGGAAATTTGGGTTCTTTTACTAACATTAACACTTGCGCAGAGGCATCTTTTATGCTCATTTCTGGTCTTTAATGATTTATTCTGGGTTTTATTTTGTGTATTTGATGAAAATGAACAACAATACACACCATGGAAACATTTTTGTTTGATTCGTGTCGAGTGAGATTTTCACCTAGAACCCAAAGGGGGGGGGGGTATTGGCACTTTTCACGGAAAAATGTGAAAAATTAAAATTTCTAAAAATGAAATAAATGCCATCTAAACACCTCAAACATTCACTCTATAATGGAAGATTGTTGTTTTTCGCAATATTTTTTGAAATTTGCGCTCTTTTACTAACATTAACACATGCGCTGAGGCATCTTTTATGCTCATTTCTTGTCTTTAATGATTTATTCTGGGTTTTATTTTGTTTATTTGATGAAAATGAACAACAATACACACCATGGAAACATTTTTGTTTGATTCGCGTCGAGTGAGGTTTTCACCTAGAACCACAAGGGGGGGGTATTGGCACTTTTCATGGAAAAATGTGAAAAATTAAAATTTCTAAAAATGAAATAAATGCCTTATATACTCCTCAAACATTCACTCTATAATGGAAGATTGTTGTTTTTCGCAATATTTTTGGAAATTTGGGCTCTTTTACTAACATTAACACTTGCGCTGAGGCATCTTTTATGCTCATTTCTTGTCTTGAATGATTTATTCTGGGTTTTATTTTGTTTATTTGATGAAAATGAACAACAATACACACCATGGAAACATTTTTGTTTGATTCGTGTCGAGTGAGATTTTCACCTAGAACCCAAAGGGTATTGGCACTTTTCATGGAAAAATGTGAAAAATTAAAATTTCTAAAAATGAAATATATGCCTTTTATACACCTCAAACATTCACTCTATAATGGAAGATTGTTGTTTTTCGCAATATTTTTGGAAATTTGGGCCCTTTTACTAACATAAACACTTGCGCTGAGGCATCTTTTATGCTCATTTCTTGTCTTTAATGATTTATTCTGGGTTTTATATTGTTTATTTGATGAAAATGAACAACAATACACACCATGGAAACATTTTTGTTTGATTCGGGTCGAGTGAGATTTTCACCTAGAACCCAAAGGGGGGGTATTGGCCCTTTTCATGGAAAAATGTGAAAAATTAAAATTTCTGAAAATGAAATAAATGCCTTCTATACACCTCAAACATTCACTCTATAATGGAAGATTGTTGTTTTTCCGCAATATTTTTGGAAATTTGGGCTCTTTTACGAACATTAACACTTGCGCTGAGGCATCTTTTATGCTCATTTCTTGTCTTTAATGATTTAATCTGCGTTTTATTTTGTTTATTTGATGAAAATGAACAACTATACACACCATGGAACATTTTTGTTTGATTCGCGTCGAGTGAGATTTTCACCTAGAACCACAAGGGGGGGGTATTGGCACTTTTCATGGAAAAATGTGAAAAATTAAAATTTCTAAAAATGATATAAATGCCTTCTATACACCTCAAACATTCACTCTATAATGGAAGATTGTTGTTTTTTTGCAATATTTTTGGAAATTTGGGCTCTTTTAGTAACATTAACACTTTTGATAAGGCATCTTTTATGCTCATTTCTTGTCTTTAATGATTTATTCTGGGTTTTATTTTGTTTATTTGATGAAAATGAACAACAATACACACCATGGAAACATTTTTGTTTGATTCGGTTCGAGTGAGATTTTCACCTAGAACCCAAAGGGGGGGTATTGGCACTTTTCATGGAAAAATGTGAAAAATTAAAATTTCTAATAATGAAATAAATGCCTTCTATACACCTCAAACATTCACTCTATAATGGAAGATTGTTTTTTTTTCGCAATATTTTTGGAAATTTGGGCTCTTTTACTAACATTAACACTCGCGCAGAGGCACCTTTTATGCTCATTTCTTGTCTTTAATGATTTTTTCTGGGTTTTATTTTGTTTATTTGAAGAAAATGAACAACAATACACACCATGGAAACATTTTTGTTTGATTCGTGTCGAGTGAGATTTCACCTAGAACCCAAAGGGGGGGGTATTGGCACTTTTCATGGAAAAATGTGAAAAATTAAAATTTCTAAAAATGAAATAAATGCCTTCTATACACCTCAAACATTCACTCTTTAATGGAAGATTGTTGTTTTTTCGCAATATTTTTGGAAATTTGGGCTCTTTTACTAACATTAACACTTGCGCTGAGGCATCTTATATGCTCATTTCTTGTCTTTAATGATTTATTCTGGGTTTTATTTTGTTTATTTGATGAAAATGAACAACAATACACACCATGGAAACATTTTTGTTTGGTTCGTGTCGAGTGAGATTTTCACCTAGAACCCAAAGGGGGGGTATTGGCACTTTTCATGGAAAAATGTGAAAAATTAAATTTTTCTAATAATGATATAAATGCCTTCTATACACCTCAAACATACACTCTATAATGGAAGATTGTTGTTTTTCGCAATATTTTTGGAAATTTGGGCTCTTTTACTAACATTAACACTTGCGCTGAGGCATCTTTTATGCTCATTTCTTGTCTTTAATGATTTATTCTGGGTTTTATTTTGTTTATTTGAAGAAAATGAACAACAATAAACACCATGGAAACATTTTTGTTGTATCGTGTCGAGTGAGATTTTCACCTAGAACCCAAAGGGGGGGGTATTGGCACTTTTAATGGAAAAAAGTGAAAAATTAAAATTTCTAAAAATGAAATAAATGCCTTCTATAACACCTCAAACATTCACTCTATAATGGAAGATTGTTGTTTTTCGCAATATTTTTTGAAATTTGGGCTCTTTTTCTAACATTAACACTTTCGCTGAGGCATCTTTTATGCTCATTTCTTGTCTTTAATGATTTATTCTGGGTTTTATTTTGTTTATTTGAAGAAAATGAACAACAATACACACCATGGAAACATTTTTGTTTGTATCGTGTCGAGTGAGATTTTCCCCTAGAACCCAAAGGGGGGGGGTATTGGCACTTTTAATGGAAAAAAGTGAAAAATTAAAATTTCTAAAAATGAAATAAATGCCTTCTATACACCTCAAACATTCACTCTATAATGGAAGATTGTTGTTTTTCGCAATATTTTTTGAAATTTGGGCTCTTTTACTAACATTAACACTTTCGCTGAGGCATCTTTTATGCTCATTTCTTGTCTTTAATGATTTATTCTGGGTTTTATTTTTTTTATTTGAAGAAAATGAACAACAATACACACCATGGAAACATTTTTGTTTGATTCGTGTCGAGTGAGATTTTCACCTAGAACCCAAAAGGGGGGGTATTGGCACTTTTAATGGATAAAAGTGAAAAATTAAAATTTCTAAAAATGAAATAAATGCCTTCTATACACCTCAAACATTCACTCTATAATGGAAGATTGTTGTTTTTCGCAATATTTTTTGGAAATTTGGGTTCTTTTACTAACATTAACACTTTCGCTGAGGCATCTTTTATGCTCATTTCTTGTCTTTAATGATTTATTCTGGGTTTTATTTTGTTTATTTAATGAAAATGAACCACAATACACCCCATGGAAACATTTATGTTTGATTCGTGTCGAGTGAGATTTTCACGGTATTGGCACTTTTCATGGAAAAATGTGAAAAATTAAAATTTCTAAAAATGAAATAAATGCCTTCTATACACCTCAAACATTCACTCTATAATGGAAGATTGTTGTTTTTCGCGATATTTTTGGAAATTTGGGCTCTTTTACTAACATAAACACTTGCGCTGAGGCATCTTTTATGCTCATTTCTTGTCTTTAATGATTTATTCTGGGTTTTATTTTGTTTATTTGATGAAAATGAACAACAATACACACCATGGAAACATTTTTGTTTGGTTCGTGTCGAGTGAGATTTTCACCTAGAAGCCAAAGGGGGGGGGTATTGGCACTTTTCATGGAAAAATGTGAAAAATTAAAATTTCTAAAATGAAATAAATGCCTTCTATACACCTCAAACATTCACTCTATAATGGAAGATTGTTTTTTTTCGCAAGATTTTTGGAAATTTGGGCTCTTTTACTAAAATTAACACTTGCGCTAAGGCATCTTTTATGCTCATTTCACTCGCGCTGAAGCATCTTTATGCTCATTTCTTGTCTTTAATGATTTATTCTAGGTTTTATTTTGTTTATTTGATGAAAATGAACAACAATACACACCATGGAAACATTTTTGTTTGATTCGTGTCGAGTGAGATTTTCACCTAGAACCCAAAGGGGGGGGGTATTGGCACTTTTCATGGAAAAATGTGAAAAATTAAAATTTCTAAAAATGATATAAATGCCTTCTATACACCTCAAACATTCACTCTATAATGGAAGATTGTTGTTTTTTGCAATATTTTTGGAAATTTGGGCTCTTTAACTAACATTAACACTTGTGATAAGGCATCTTTTATGCTCATTTCTTGTCTTTAATGATTTATTCTGGGTTTTATTTTGTTTATTTGATGAAAATGAACAACAATACACACCATGGAAACATTTTTGTTTGATTCGGTTCGAGTGAGATTTTCACCTAGAACCCAAAAGGGGGGTATTGGCACTTTTCATGGAAAAATGTGAAAAATTAAAATTTCTAATAATGAAATAAATGCCTTCTATACACCTCAAACATTCACTCTATAATGGAAGATTGTTTTTTTTCGCAATATTTTTGGAAATTTGGGCTCTTTTACTAACATTAACACTCGCGCAGAGGCACCTTTTATGCTCATTTCTTGTCTTTAATGATTTTTTCTGGGTTTTATTTTGTTTATTTGAAGAAAATGAACAACAATACACACCATGGAAACATTTTTGTTTGATTCGTGTCGAGTGAGATTTTCACCTAGAACCCAAAGGGGGGGGTATTGGCACTTTTCATGGAAAAATGTGAAAAATTAAAATTTCTAAAAATGATATAAATGCCTTCTATACACCTCAAACATTCACTCTATAATGGAAGATTGTTGTTTTTCGCAATATTTTTGGAAATTTGGGCTCTTTTACTAACATTAACACTTGCGCTGAGGCATCTTTTATGCTCATTTCTTGTCTTGAATGATTTATTCTGGGTTTTATTTTGTTTATTTGATGAAAATGAACAACAATACACACCATGGAAACATTTTTGTTTGATTCGTGTCGAGTGAGATTTTCACCTAGAACCATTGGCACTTTTCATGGAAAAATGTGAAAAATTAAAATTTCTAAAAATGAAATATATGCCTTTTATACACCTCAAACATTCACTCTATAATGGAAGATTGTTGTTTTTTCGCAATATTTTTGGAAATTTGGGCCCTTTTACTAACATAAACACTTGCGCTGAGGCATCTTTTATGCTCATTTCTTGTCTTTAATGATTTATTCTGGGTTTTATTTTGTTTATTTTGATGAAAAATGAACAACAATACACACCATGGAAACATTTTTGTTTGATTCGGGGTCGAGTGAGATTTTCACCTAGAACCCAAAGGGGGGGTATTGGCCCTTTTCATGGAAAAATGTGAAAAATTAAAATTTCTGAAAATGAAATAAATGCCTTCTATACACCTCAAACATTCACTCTATAATGGAAGATTGTTGTTTCTTCGCAATATTTTTGGAAATTTGGGCTCTTTTACGAACATTAACACTTGCGCTGAGGCATCTTTTATGCTCATTTCTTGTCCTTTAATGATTTAATCTGCGTTTTATTTTGTTTATTTGATGAAAATGAACAACTATACACACCATGGAAACATTTTTGTTTGATTCGCGTCGAGTGAGATTTTCACCTAGAACCAACAAGGGGGGGGTATTGGCACTTTTCATGGAAAAATGTGAAAAATTAAAAATTTCTAAAAATGATATAAATGCCTTCTATACACCTCAAACATTCACTCTATAATGGAAGATTGTTGTTTTTTGCAATATTTTTGGAAATTTGGGCTCTTTTAGTAACATTAACACTTTTGATAAGGCATCTTTTATGCTCATTTCTTGTCTTTAATGATTTATTCTGGGTTTTATTTTGTTTATTTGATGAAAATGAACAACAATACACACCATGGAAACATTTTTGTTTGATTCGGTTCGAGTGAGATTTTCACCTAGAACCCAAAGGGGGGGTATTGGCACTTTTCATGGAAAAATGTGAAAAATTAAAATTTCTAATAATGAAATAAATGCCTTCTATACACCTCAAACATTCACTCTATAATGGAAGATTGTTTTTTTTCGCAATATTTTTGGAAATTTGGGCTCTTTTACTAACATTAACACTCGCGCAGAGGCACCTTTTATGCTCATTTCTTGTCTTTAATGATTTTTTCTGGGTTTTTATTTTGTTTATTTGAAGAAAATGAACAACAATACACACCATGGAAACATTTTTGTTTGATTCGTGTCGAGTGAGATTTTCACCTAGAACCCAAAGGGGGGGGGTATTGGCACTTTTCATGGAAAAATGTGAAAAATTAAAATTTCTAAAAATGAAATAAATGCCTTCTATACACCTCAAACATTCACTCTTTAATGGAAGATTGTTGTTTTTTCGCAATATTTTTGGAAATTTGGGCTCTTTTACTAACATTAACACTTGCGCTGAGGCATCTTATATGCTCATTTCTTGTCTTTAATGATTTATTCTGGGTTTTATTTTGTTTATTTGATGAAAATGAACAACAATACACACCATGGAAACATTTTTGTTTGGTTCGTGTCGAGTGAGATTTTCACCTAGAACCCAAAGGGGGGGGGTATTGGCACTTTTCATGGAAAAATGTGAAAAATTAAAATTTCTAAAAATGATATAAATGCTTTCTATACACCTCAAACATTCACTCTATAATGGAAGATTGTTGTTTTTCGCAATATTTTTTGAAATTTGGGCTCTTTTTCTAACATTAACACTTTCGCTGAGGCATCTTTTATGCTCATTTCTTGTCTTTAATGATTTATTCTGGGTTTTATTTTGTTTATTTGAAGAAAATGAACAACAATACACACCATGGAAACATTTTTGTTTGTATCGTGTCGAGTGAGATTTTCCCCTAGAACCCAAAGGGGGGGGGTATTGGAACTTTTAATGGAAAAAAAGTGAAAAATTAAAATTTCTAAAAATGAAATAAATGCCTTCTATACACCTCAAACATTCACTCTATAATGGAAGATTGTTGTTTTTCGCAATATTTTTTGAAATTTGGGCTCTTTTACTAACATTAACACTTTCGCTGAGGCATCTTTTATGCTCATTTCTTGTCTTTAATGATTTATTCTGGGTTTTATTTTTTTTATTTGAAGAAAATGAACAACAATACACACCATGGAAACATTTTTGTTTGATTCGTGTCGAGTGAGATTTTCACCTAGAACCCAAAAGGGGGGGGTATTGGCACTTTTAATGGATAAAAGTGAAAAATTAAAATTTCTAAAAATGAAATAAATGCCTTCTATACACCTCAAACATTCACTCTATAATGGAAGATTGTTGTTTTTTCGCAATATTTTTTTGAAATTTGGGGTTCTTTTACTAACATTAACACTTTCGCTGAGGCATCTTTTATGCTCATTTCTTGTCTTTAATGATTTATTCTGGGTTTTATTTTGTTTATTTAATGAAAATGAACCACAATACACCCCATGGAAACATTTATGTTTGATTCGTGTCGAGTGAGATTTTCACGGTATTGGCACTATAATGGAAAAATGTGAAAAATTAAAATTTCTAAAAATGAAATAAATGCCTTCTATACACCTCAAAACATTTACTCTATAATGGAAGATTGTTGTTTTTTCGCGATATTTTTGGAAATTTGGGCTCTTTTACTAACATAAACACTTGCGCTGAGGCATCTTTTATGCTCATTTCTTGTCTTTAATGATTTATTCTGGGTTTTATTTTGTTTATTTGATGAAAATGAACAACAATACACACCATGGAAACATTTTTGTTTGGTTCGTGTCGAGTGAGATTTTCACCTAGAAGCCAAAGGGGGGGGGGGTATTGGCACTTTTCATGGAAAAAATGTGAAAAATTAAAATTTCTAAAAATGAAATAAATGCCTTCTATACACCTCAAACATTCACTCTATAATGGAAGATTGTTTTTTTTCGCAAAAGATTGTTTTTTTTCGCAAGATTTTTGGAAATTTGGGCTCTTTTACTAAAATTAACACTTGCGCTAAGGCATCTTTTATGCTCATTTCAGTCGCGCTGAAGCATCTTTTATGCTCATTTCTTGTCTTTAATGATTTATTCTAGGTTTTATTTTGTTTATTTGATGAAAATGAACAACAATACACACCATGGAAACATATTTGTTTGATTCGTGTCGAGTGAGATTTTCACCTAGAACCCAAAGGGGGGGGTATTCGCACTTTTCATGGAAAAATGTGAAAAATAAAAATTTCTAAAAATGAAATAAATGCCTTCTATACACCTCAAACATTCACTCTATAATGGAAGATTGTTGTTTTTCGCAATATTTTTGGAAATTTGGGCTCTTTTACTAACATTAACACTTGCGCTGAGGCATCTTATATGCTCATTTCTTGTCTTTAATGATTTATTCTGGGTTTTATTTTGTTTATTTGATGAAAATGAACAACAATACACACCATGGAAACATTTTTGTTTGGTTCGTGTCGAGTTAGATTTTCACCTAGACGCCAAAGGGGGGGGTATTGGCACTTTTCATGGAAAAATGTGAAAAATTAAAATTTCTAAAAATGATATAAATGCCTTCTATACACCTCAAACATTCACTCTATAATGGAAGATTGTTGTTTTTTGCAATATTTTTGGAAATTTGGGCTCTTTAACTAACATTAACACTTGTGATAAGGCATCTTTTATGCTCATTTCTTGTCTTTAATGATTTATTCTGGGTTTTATTTTGTTTATTTGATGAAAATGAACAACAATACACACCATGGAAACATTTTTGTTTGATTCGGTTCGAGTGAGATTTTCACCTAGAACCCAAAAGGGGGGTATTGGCACTTTTCATGGAAAAATGTGAAAAATTAAAATTTCTAATAATGAAATAAATGCCTTCTATACACCTCAAACATTCACTCTATAATGGAAGATTGTTTTTTTTTCGCAATATTTTTGGAAATTTGGGCTCTTTTACTAACATTAACACTCGCGCAGAGGCACCTTTTATGCTCATTTCTTGTCTTTAATGATTTTTTCTGGGTTTTATTTTCTTTATTTGAAGAAAATGAACAACAATACACACCATGGAAACATTTTTGTTTGATTCGTGTCGAGTGAGATTTTCACCTAGAACCCAAAGGGGGGGGTATTGGCACTTTTCATGGAAAAATGTGAAAAATTAAAATTTCTAAAAATGATATAAATGCCTTCTATACACCTCAAACATTCACTCTATAATGGAAGATTGTTGTTTTTCGCAATATTTTTGGAAATTTGGGCTCTTTTACTAACATTAACACTTGCGCTTAGGTATCTTTTATGCTCATTTCTTGTCTTTAATGATTTATTCTGGGTTTTATTTTGTTTATTTGATGAAAATGAACAACAATACACACCATGGAAACATTTTTGTTTGGTTCGTGTCGAGTGAGATTTTCACCTAGAACCCAAAGGGGGGGGTATTGGCACTTTTCATGGAAAAATGTGAAAAATTAAAATTTCTAAAAATGAAATAAATGCCTTCTATACACCTCAAACATTCACTCTATAATGGAAGATTTATATTTTTCGCAATATTTTTGGAAATTTGGGCTCTTTTACTAACATAAACACTTGCGCTGAGGCATCTTTTATGCTCATTTCTTGTCTTTAATGATTTATTCTGGGTTTTATTTTGTTTATTTGATGAAAATGAACAACAATACACACCATGGAAACATTTTTGTTTGGTTCGTGTCGAGTGAGATTTTCACCTAGAAGCCAAAGGGGGGGGTATTGGCACTTTTCATGGAAAAATGTGAAAAATTAAAATTTCTAAAAATGAAATAAATGACTTCTATACACCTCAAACATTCACTCTATAATGGAAGATTGTTTTTTTTCGCAAGATTTTTGGAAATTTGGGCTCTTTTACTAAAATTAACACTTGCGCTAAGGCATCTTTTATGCTCATTTCACTCGCGCTGAAGCATCTTTTATGCTCATTTCTTGTCTTTAATGATTTATTCTGGGTTTTATTTTGTTTATTTGATGAAAATGAACAACAATACACACCATGGAAACATTTTTGTTTGATTCGTGTCGAGTGAGATTTTCACCTAGAACCCAAAGGGGGGGGGTATTCGCACTTTTCAAGGAAAAATGTGAAAAATAAAAATTTCTAAAAATGAAATAAATGCCTTCTATACACCTCAAACATTCACTCTATAATGGAAGATTGTTGTTTTTCGCAATATTTTTGGAAATTTGGGCTCTTTTACTAACATTAACACTTGCGCTGAGGCATCTTATATGCTCATTTCTTGTCTTTAATGATTTATTCTGGGTTTTATTTTGTTTATTTGATGAAAATGAACAACAATACACACCATGGAAACATTTTTGTTTGGTTCGTGTCGAGTGAGATTTTCACCTAGAAGCCAAAGGGGGGGGTATTGGCACTTTTCATGGAAAAATGTGAAAAATTAAAATTTCTAAAAATGAAATAAATGCCTTCTATACACCTCAAACATTCACTCTATAATGGAAGATTTATATTTTTCGCAATATTTTTGGAAATTTGGGCTCTTTTACTAACATTAACACTTTCGCTGAGGCATCTTTCATGCTCAATTCTTGTCTTTAATGATTTATTCTGGGTTTTAATTTGTTTATTTGATGAAAATGAACAACAATACACACCATGGAAACATTTTTGTTTGATTTGTGTCGAGTGAGAATTTCACTTAGAACCCAAAGGGGGGGGTATTGGCACTCTTCATGGAAAAATGTGAAAAATTAAAATTTCTAATAATGAAATAAATGCCTTCTATACACCTCAAACATTCACTCTATAATGGAAGATTGTTTTTTTTCGCAATATTTTTGGAAATTTGGGCTCTTTTACTAACATTAACACTCGCGCAGAGGAACCTTTTATGCTCATTTCTTGTCTTTAATGATTTTTTCTGGGTTTTATTTTGTTTATTTGAAGAAAATGAACAACAATACACACCATGGAAACATTTTTGTTTGATTCGTGTCGAGTGAGATTTTCACCTAGAACCCAAAGGGGGGGGTATTGGCACTTTTCATGGAAAAATGTGAAAAATTAAAATTTCTAAAAATGAAATAAATGCCTTCTATACACCTCAAACATTCACTCTTTAATGGAAGATTGTTGTTTTTCGCAATATTTTTGGAAATTTGGGCTCTTTTACTAACATTAACACTTGCGCTGAGGGCATCTTATATGCTCATTTCTTGTCTTTAATGATTTATTCTGGGTTTTATTTTGTTTATTTGATGAAAATGAACAACAATACACACCATGGAAACATTTTTGTTTGGTTCGTGTCGAGTGAGATTTTCACCTAGAACCCAAAGGGGGGGGTATTGGCACTTTTCATGGAAAAATGTGAAAAATTAAAATTTCTAAAAATGATATAAAATGCCTTCTATACACCTCAAACATTCACTCTATAATGGAAGATTGTTGTTTTTCGCAATATTTTTGGAAATTTGGGCTCTTTTACTAACATTAACACTTGCGCTGAGGTATCTTTTATGCTCATTTCTTGTCTTTAATGATTTATTCTGGGTTTTATTTTGTTTATTTGATGAAAATGAACAACAATACACACCATGGAAACATTTTTGTTTGATTCGTGTCGAGTGAGATTTTCACCTAGAACCAAAAGGGGGGGGGTATTCGCACTTTTCATGGAAAAATGTCAAAAATTAAAATTTCTAAAAATGACATAAATGCCTTCTATACACCTCAAACATTCACTCTATAATGGAAGATTGTTGTTTTTCGCAATATTTTTTGGAAATTTGGGCTCTTTTACTAACATTAAACACTTGCACAGAGGCACCTTTTATGCTCATTTCTTGTCTTTAATGATTTTTTCTGGGTTTTATTTTGTTTATTTGAAGAAAATGAACAACAATACACACCATGGAAACATTTTTGTTTGATTCGTGTCGAGTGAGATTTTCACCTAGAACCCAAAGGGGGGGGTATTGGCACTTTTCATGGAAAAATGTGAAAATTAAAATTTCAAAAAATGAAATAAATGCCTTCTATACACCTCAAACATTCACTCTATAATGGAAGATTTATATTTTTCGCAATATTTTTGGAAATTTGGGCTCTTTTACTAACATTAACACTTTCGCTGAGGCATCTTTCATGCTCATTTCTTGTCTTTAATGATTTATTCTGGGTTTTAATTTGTTTATTTGATGAAAATGAACAACAATACACACCATGGAAACATTTTTGTTTGATTTGTGTCGAGTGAGAATTTCACTTAGAACCCAAAGGGGGGGGTATTGGCACTCTTCATGGAAAAATGTGAAAAATTAAAATATCTTAAAATGAAATAAATGCCTTCTATACACCTCAAACATTCACTCTATAATGGAAGATTGTTGTTTTTCGCAATATTTTTGGAAATTTGGGCTCTTTTACTAACATTAACACTTGCGCTGAGGTATCTTTTATGCTAATTTCTTGTCTTTAATGATTTATTCTGGGTTTAATTTTGTTTATTTGATGAAAATGAACAACAATACACACCATGGAAACATTTTTGTTTGATTCGTGTCGAGTGAGATTTTCATCTAGAACCCATAGGGGGGTATTTGCACTTTTTATGGAAAAATGTGAAAAATTAAAATTTCTTAAAATGAAATAAATGCCTTCTATACACCTCAAACATTCACTCTATAATGGAAGATTGTTGTTTTTCGCAATATTTTTGGAAATTTGGGCTCTTTTACTAACATTAACACTCGCGCAGAGGCACCTTTTATGCTCATTTCTTGTCTTTAATGATTTTTTCTGGGTTTTATTTTGTTTATTTGAAAAAAATGAACAACAATACACACCATGGAAACATTTTTGTTTGATGCGTGTCGAGTTAGATTTTCACCTAGAACCCGAAGGGGGGGTATTGGCACTTTTCATAGAAAAATGTGAAAAATTAAAATTTCTAAAAATGAAATAAAAGCCTTCTATACACCTCAAACATTCACTCTATGATGGAAGATTGTTGTTTTTCGCAATATTTTTGGAAATTTGGGCTCTTTTACTAACATAAACACCCTCGCTGAGGCATCTTTTATGCTCATTTCTTGTCTTTAATGATTTATTCTGGGTTTTATTTTGTTTATTTGATGAAAATGAACGACAATACACACCATGGAAACATTTTTGTTTGATTCGTGTCGAGTGAGATTTTCACCTAGAACCCATAGGGGGGTATTTGCACTTTTTATGGAAAAATGTGAAAAATTAAAATTTCTAAAAATGAAATAAATGCCTTCTATACACCTCAAACATTCACTCTATAATGGAAGATTGTTGTTTTTCGCAATATTTTTGGAAATTTTGGCTCTTTAACTAACACTAACACTTGCGCTGAGGCATCTTATATGCTCATTTCTTGTCTTTAATGATTTATTCTGGGTTTTATTTTGTTTATTTGAAGAAAATGAACAACAATACACACAATGGAAACATTTTTGTTTGATTCGTTTCGAGTGAGATTTTCACCTAAGAACTTTTCATGGAAAAATATGAAAAATTAAAATTTCTAAAAATGAAATAAATGCCTTCTATACACCTCAAACATTCACTCTAAAATGGAAGATTGTTGTTTTTCGCAATATTTTTGGAAATTTGGGATCTTTTACTAACATAAACACTTGCGCTGAGACATCTTTTATGCTCATTTCTTGTCTTTAATGATTTATTCTGGGTTTTATTTTGTTTATTTGATGAAAATGAACAACAATACACACCATGGAAACATTTTTGTTTGATTCGTGTCGAGTGAGATTTTCACCTAGAACCCAAAGGGGGGGGTATTGGCACTTTTCATGGAAAAATGTGAAAAATTAAAAATTCTAAAAATGAAATTAATGCCTTCTATACACCTCAAACATTCACTCTATAATGGAAGATTGTTGTTTTTCGCAATATTTTTGGAAATTTTGGCTCTTTTACTAACATTAACACTTTCGCTGAGGCATCTTTTATGCTTATTTCTTGTCTTTAATGATTTATTCTGGGTTTTATTTTGTTTATTTGAAGAAAATGAAAACAATACACACCATGGAAACATTTTTGTTTGATTCGTGTCGAGTTAGATTTTCACCTAGAACCCAAAGGGGGGGGGATTGGCACTTTTCATGGAAAAATGTAAAAAATTAAAATTTCTAAAAATGAAATAAATGCCTTCTATACACCTCAAAAATTCACTCTATAATGGAAGATTGTTGTTTTTCGCAATATTTTTGGAAATTTGGGCTCTTTTACTAACATTAACACTTGCGCTGAGACATCTTTTATTCTCATTTATTGTCTTTAATGATTTATTCTGGGTTTTATTTTGTTTATTTGATGAAAATGAACAACAATACACACAATGGAAACATTTTTGTTTGATTCGTGTCGAGTGAGAATTTCACCTAGAACCCAAAGGGGGGTATTGGCACTTTTCATGGAAAAATGTGAAAAATTAAAATTTCTATAAATGAAATAAATGCCTTCTATACACCTCAAACATTCCCTCTATGATGGATGATTGTTGTTTTTCGCAATATTTTTGGAAATTTGGGCTCTTTTACTAACATTAACACTTGCGCTGAGACATCTTTTATGCTCATTTCTTGTCTTTAATGATTTATTCTGTGTTTTCTTTTGTTTATTTGATGAAAATGAACAACAATACACACCATGGAAACATTTTCGTTTGATTCGTGTCGAGTGAGATTTTCACCTAGAACCCATAGGGGGGTATTTGCACTTTTTATGGAAAAATGTGAAAAATTAAAATTTCTTAAAATGAAATAAATGCCTTCTATACACCTCAAACATTCACTCTATAATGGAAGATTGTTGTTTTTCGCAATATTTTTGGAAATTTGGGCTCTTTAACTAACACTAACACTTGCGCTGAGGCATCTTTTATGCTCATTTCTTGTCTTTAATGATTTATTCTGGGTTTTATTTTGTTTATTTAAAGAAAATGAACAACAATACACACTATGGAAACATTTTTGTTTGATTCGTTTCGAGTGAGATTTTCACCTAAGAACTTTTCATGGAAAAATGTGAAAAATTAAAATTTCTAAAAATGAAATAAATGCCTTCTATACACCTCAAACATTCACTCTAAAATGGAAGATTGTTGTTTTTCGCAATATTTTTGGAAATTTGGGCTCTTTAACTACCACTAACACTTGCGCTGAGGCATCTTTTATGCTCATTTCTTGTCTTTAATGATATATTCTGGGTTTTATTTTGTTTATTTGATGAAAATGAACAACAATACACACCATGGAAACATTTTTGTTTGATTCGTGTCGAGTGAGATTTTCACCTAGAACCCAAAGGGGGGGGTATTGGCACTTTTCATGGAAAAATGTGAAAAATTAAAATTTCTAAAAATGAAATAAAAGCCTTCTATACACCTCAAACATTATAAATAATGGAAGATTGTTGTTTTTTCGCAATATTTTTGGAAATTTGGGCTCTTTTACTAACATTAACACTTTCGCTGAGGCATCTTTTATGCTCATTTCTTGTCTTTAATGATTTATTCTGGGTTTTATTTTGTTTATTTGAAGAAAATGAACAACAATACACACCATGGAAACATTTTTGTTTGATTCGTGTCGAGTTAGATTTTCACCTAGAACCCAAAGGTGGGGGTATTGGCACTTTTCATGAAAAAATGTGAAAAATTAAAATTTCTAAAAATGAAATAAATGCCTTCTATACACCTCAAACATTCACTCTATAATGGAAGATTGTTGTTTTTGGCAATATTTTTGGAAAGTTGGGCTCTTTTACTAACATAAACACTTGCGCTGAGACATCTTTTATTCTCATTTATTGTCTTTAATGATTTAATATGGGTTTTATTTTGTTTATTTGATGAAAATGAACAACAATACACACCATGGAAACATTTTTGTTTGATTCGTGTCGAGTGAGAATTTCACCTAGAACCCAAAGGGGGGGTATTGGCACTTTTCATGGAAAAATGTGAAAAATTAAAATTTCTAAAAATGAAATAAATGCCTTCTATACACCTCAAACATTCACTCCATGATGGATGATTGTTGTTTTTCGCAATATTTTTGGAAATTTGGGCTCTTTTACTAACATTAACACTTGCGCTGAGGCATCTTTTATGCTCATTTCTTGTCTTTAATGATTTATTCTGGGTTTTATTTTGTTTCTTTGATGAAAATGAACAACAATACACACAATGGAAACATTTTTGTTTGATTCGTTTCGAGTGAGATTTTAACCTAAGAACTTTTCATGGAAAAATGTGAAAAATTAAAATTTCTAAAAATGAAATAAATGCCTTCTATATACCTCAAACATTCACTCTATAATGGAAGATTGTTGTTTTTCGCAATATTTTTGGAAATTTGGGCTCTTTTAGTAACATTAACACTTTCGCTGAGGCATCTTTTATGCTCATTTCTTGTCTTTAATGATTTATTCTGGGTTTTATTTTGTTTATTTGATGAAAATGAACAACAATACACACCATGGAAACATTTTTGTTTGGTTCGTGTCGAGTGAGATTTTCACCTAGAAGCCAAAGGGGGGGGGTATTGGCACTTTTCATGGAAAAATGTGAAAAATTAAAATTTCTAAAAATGATATAAATGCCTTCTATACACCTCAAACATTCACTCTATAATGGAAGATTGTTGTTTTTCGCAATATTTTTGGAAATTTGGGCTCTTTTACTAACATTTACACTTGTGATAAGGCATCTTTTATGCTCATTTCTTGTCTTTAATGATTTATTCTGGGTTTTATTTTGTTTATTTGATGAAAATGAACAACAATACACACCATGGAAACATTTTTGTTTGATTCGGTTCGAGTGAGATTTTCACCTAGAACCCAAAGGGGGGGTATTGGCACTTTTCATGGAAAAATGTGAAAAATTAAAATTTCTAATAATGAAATAAATGCCTTCTATACACCTCAAACATTCACTCTATAATGGAAGATTGTTGTTTTTCGCAATATTTTTGGAAATTTGGGTTCTTTTACTAACATTAACACTTGCGCAGAGGCATCTTCTATGCTCATTTCTGGTCTTTAATGATTTATTCTGGGTTTTATTTTGTGTATTTGATGAGAATGAACAACAATACACACCATGGAAACATTTTTGTTTGATTCGTGTCGAGTGAGATTTTCACCTAGAACCCAAAGGGGGGGGTATTGGCACTCTTCATGGAAAAATGTGAAAAATTAAAATATCTTAAAATGAAATAAATGCCTTCTATACACCTCAAACATTCACTCTATAATGGAAGATTGTTGTTTTTCGCAATATTTTTGGAAATTTGGGCTCTTTTACTAACATTAACACTCGCGCAAAGGCACCTTTTATGCTCATTTCTTGTCTTTAATGATTTTTTCTGGGTTTTATTTTGTTTATTTGAAAAAAATGAACAACAATACACACCATGGAAACATTTTTGTTTGATTCGTGTCGAGTTAGATTTTCACCTAGAACCCGAAGGGGGGGTATTGGCACTTTTCATAGAAAAATGTGAAAAATTAAAATTTCTAAAAATGAAATAAAAGCCTTCTATACACCTCAAACATTCACTCTATGATGGAAGATTGTTGTTTTTCGCAATATTTTTGGAAATTTGGGCTCTTTTACTAACATAAACACCCTCGCTGAGGCATCTTTTATGCTCATTTCTTGTCTTTAATGATTTATTCTGGGTTTTATTTTGTTTATTTGATGAAAATGAACGACAATACACACCATGGAAACATTTTTGTTTGATTCGTGTCGAGTGAGATTTTCACCTAGAACCCATAGGGGGGTATTTGCACTTTTTATGGAAAAATGTGAAAAATTAAAATTTCTAAAAATGAAATAAATGCCTTCTATACACCTCAAACATTCACTCTATAATGGAAGATTGTTGTTTTTCGCAATATTTTTGGAAATTTTGGCTCTTTAACTAACACTAACACTTGCGCTGAGGCATCTTATATGCTCATTTCTTGTCTTTAATGATTTATTCTGGGTTTTATTTTGTTTATTTGAAGAAAATGAACAACAATACACACAATGGAAACATTTTTGTTTGATTCGTTTCGAGTGAGATTTTCACCTAAGAACTTTTCATGGAAAAATATGAAAAATTAAAATTTCTAAAAATGAAATAAATGCCTTCTATACACCTCAAACATTCACTCTAAAATGAAAGATTGTTGTTTTTCGCAATATTTTTGGAAATTTGGGATTTTTTACTAACATAAACACTTGCGCTGAGACATCTTTTATGCTCATTTCTTGTCTTTAATGATTTATTCTGGGTTTTATTTTGTTTATTTGATGAAAATGAACAACAATACACACCATGGAAACATTTTTGTTTGATTCGTGTCGAGTGAGATTTTCACCTAGAACCCAAAGGGGGGGGTATTGGCACTTTTCATGGAAAAATGTGAAAAATTAAAAATTCTAAAAATGAAATTAATGCCTTCTATACACCTCAAACATTCACTCTATAATGGAAGATTGTTGTTTTTCGCAATATTTTTGGAAATTTTGGCTCTTTTACTAACATTAACACTTTCGCTGAGGCATCTTTTATGCTCATTTCTTGTCTTTAATGATTTATTCTGGGTTTTATTTTGTTTATTTGAAGAAAATGAAAACAATACACACCATGGAAACATTTTTGTTTGATTCGTGTCGAGTTAGATTTTCACCTAGAACCCAAAGGGGGGGGGATTGGCACTTTTCATGGAAAAATGTGAAAAATTAAAATTTCTATAAATGAAATAAATGCCTTCTATACACCTCAAACATTCCCTCTATGATGGATGATTGTTGTTTTTCGCAATATTTTTGGAAATTTGGGCTCTTTTACTAACATTAACACTTGCGCTGAGACATCTTTTATGCTCATTTCTTGTCTTTAATGATTTATTCTGTGTTTTCTTTTGTTTATTTGATGAAAATGAACAACAATACACACCATGGAAACATTTTCGTTTGATTCGTGTCGAGTGAGATTTTCACCTAGAACCCATAGGGGGGTATTTGCACTTTTTATGGAAAAATGTGAAAAATTAAAATTTCTAAAAATGAAATAAATGCCTTCTATACACCTCAAACATTCACTCTATAATGGAAGATTGTTGTTTTTCGCAATATTTTTGGAAATTTGGGCTCTTTTACTAACATTAACACTCGCGCAGAGGCACCTTTTATGCTCATTTCTTGTCTTTAATGATTTTTTCTGGGTTTTATTTTGTTTATTTGAAAAAAATGAACAACAATACACACCATGGAAACATTTTTGTTTGATTCGTGTCGAGTTAGATTTTCACCTAGAACCCGAAGGGGGGGTATTGGCACTTTTCATAGAAAAATGTGAAAAATTAAAATTTCTAAAAATGAAATAAAAGCCTTCTATATACCTCAAACATTCACTCTATGATGGAAGATTGTTGTTTTTCGCAATATTTTTGGAAATTTGGGCTCTTTTACTAACATAAACACCCTCGCTGAGGCATCTTTTATGCTCATTTCTTGTCTTTAATGATTTATTCTGGGTTTTATTTTGTTTATTTGATGAAAATGAACGACAATACACACCATGGAAACATTTTTGTTTGATTCGTGTCGAGTGAGATTTTCACCTAGAACCCATAGGGGGGTATTTGCACTTTTTATGGAAAAATGTGAAAAATTAAAATTTCTAAAAATGAAATAAATGCCTTCTATACACCTCAAACATTCACTCTATAATGGAAGATTGTTGTTTTTCGCAATATTTTTGGAAATTTTGGCTCTTTAACTAACACTAACACTTGCGCTGAGGCATCTTATATGCTCATTTCTTGTCTTTAATGATTTATTCTGGGTTTTATTTTGTTTATTTGAAGAAAATGAACAACAATACACACAATGGAAACATTTTTGTTTGATTCGTTTCGAGTGAGATTTTCACCTAAGAACTTTTCATGGAAAAATATGAAAAATTAAAATTTCTAAAAATGAAATAAATGCCTTCTATACACCTCAAACATTCACTCTAAAATGGAAGATTGTTGTTTTTCGCAATATTTTTGGAAATTTGGGATTTTTTACTAACATAAACACTTGCGCTGAGACATCTTTTATGCTCATTTCTTGTCTTTAATGATTTATTCTGGGTTTTATTTTGTTTATTTGATGAAAATGAACAACAATACACACCATGGAAACATTTTTGTTTGATTCGTGTCGAGTGAGATTTTCACCTAGAACCCAAAGGGGGGGGTATTGGCACTTTTCATGGAAAAATGTGAAAAATTAAAAATTCTAAAAATGAAATTAATGCCTTCTATACACCTCAAACATTCACTCTATAATGGAAGATTGTTGTTTTTCGCAATATTTTTGGAAATTTTGGCTCTTTTACTAACATTAACACTTTCGCTGAGGCATCTTTTATGCTCATTTCTTGTCTTTAATGATTTATTCTGGGTTTTATTTTGTTTATTTGAAGAAAATGAAAACAATACACACCATGGAAACATTTTTGTTTGATTCGTTTCGAGTTAGATTTTCACCTAGAACCCAAAGGGGGGGGGATTGGCACTTTTCATGGAAAAATGTGAAAAATTAAAATTTCTATAAATGAAATAAATGCCTTCTATACACCTCAAACATTCCCTCTATGATGGATGATTGTTGTTTTTCGCAATATTTTTGGAAATTTGGGCTCTTTTACTAACATTAACACTTGCGCTGAGACATCTTTTATGCTCATTTCTTGTCTTTAATGATTTATTCTGTGTTTTCTTTTGTTTATTTGATGAAAATGAACAACAATACACACCATGGAAACATTTTCGTTTGATTCGTGTCGAGTGAGATTTTCACCTAGAACCCATAGGGGGGTATTTGCACTTTTTATGGAAAAATGTGAAAAATTAAAATTTCTAAAAATGAAATAAATGCCTTCTATACACCTCAAACATTCACTTTATAATGGAAGATTGTTGTTTTTCGCAATATTTTTGGAAATTTGGGCTCTTTAACTAACACTAACACTTGCGCTGAGGCATCTTTTATGCTCATTTCTTGTCTTTAATGATTTATTCTGGGTTTTATTTTGTTTATTTAAAGAAAATGAACAACAATACACACTATGGAAACATTTTTGTTTGATTCGTTTCGAGTGAGATTTTCACCTAAGAACTTTTCATGGAAAAATGTGAAAAATTAAAATTTCTAAAAATGAAATAAATGCCTTCTATACACCTCAAACATTCACTCTAAAATGGAAGATTGTTGTTTTTCGCAATATTTTTGGAAATTTGGGCTCTTTAACTACCACTAACACTTGCGCTGAGGCATCTTTTATGCTCATTTCTTGTCTTTAATGATTTATTCTGGGTTTTATTTTGTTTATTTGATGAAAATGAACAACAATACACACCATGGAAACATTTTTGTTTGATTCGTGTCGAGTGAGATTTTCACCTAGAACCCAAAGGGGGGGGTATTGGCACTTTTCATGGAAAAATGTGAAAAATTAAAATTTCTAAAAATGAAATAAATGCCTTCTATACACCTCAAACATTATAAATAATGGAAGATTGTTGTTTTTCGCAATATTTTTGGAAATTTGGGCTCTTTAACTAACACTAACACTTGCGCTGAGGCATCTTTTATGCTCATTTCTTGTCTTTAATGATTTATTCTGGGTTTTATTTTGTTTATTTAAAGAAAATGAACAACAATACACACTATGGAAACATTTTTGTTTGATTCGTTTCGAGTGAGATTTTCACCTAAGAACTTTTCATGGAAAAATGTGAAAAATTAAAATTTCTAAAAATGAAATAAATGCCTTCTATACACCTCAAACATTCACTCTAAAATGGAAGATTGTTGTTTTTCGCAATATTTTTGGAAATTTGGGCTCTTTAACTACCACTAACACTTGCGCTGAGGCATCTTTTATGCTCATTTCTTGTCTTTAATGATTTATTCTGGGTTTTATTTTGTTTTTTTGATGAAAATGAACAACAATACACACCATGGAAACATTTTTGTTTGATTCGTGTCGAGTGAGATTTTCACCTAGAACCCAAAGGGGGGGGTATTGGCACTTTTCATGGAAAAATGTGAAAAATTAAAATTTCTAAAAATGAAATAAATGCCTTCTATACACCTCAAACATTATAAATAATGGAAGATTGTTTTTTTTCGCAATATTTTTGGAAATTTGGGCTCTTTTACTAACATTAACACTTTCGCTGAGGCATCTTTTATGCTCATTTCTTGTCTTTAATGATTTATTCTGGGTTTTATTTTGTTTATTTGAAGAAAATGAACAACAATACACACCATGGAAACATTTTTGTTTGATTCGTGTCGAGTTAGATTTTCACCTAGAACCCAAAGGGGGGGGTATTGGCACTTTTCATGAAAAAATGTGAAAAATTAAAATTTCTAAAAATGAAATAAATGCCTTCTATACACCTCAAACATTCACTCTATAATGGAAGATTGTTGTTTTTGGCAATATTTTTGGAAATTTGGGCTCTTTTACTAACATAAACACTTGCGCTGAGACATCTTTTATTCTCATTTATTGTCTTTAATGATTTATTCTGGGTTTTATTTTGTTTATTTGATGAAAATGAACAACAATACACACCATGGAAACATTTTTGTTTGATTCGTGTCGAGTGAGAATTTCACCTAGAACCCAAAGTGGGGGTATTTGCACTTTTCATGGAAAAATGTGAAAAATTAAAATTTCTAAAAATGAAATAAATGCCTTCTATACACCTCAAACATTCAATCCATGATGGATGATTGTTGTTTTTCGCAATATTTTTGGAAATTTGGGCTCTTTTACTAACATTAACACTTGCGCTGAGGCATCTTTTATGCTCATTTCTTGTCTTTAATGATTTATTCTGGGTTTTATTTTGTTTCTTTGATGAAAATGAACAACAATACACACAATGGAAACATTTTTGTTTGATTCGTTTCGAGTGAGATTTTAACCTAAGAACTTTTCATGGAAAAATGTGAAAAATTAAAATTTCTAAAAATGAAATAAAGGCCTTCTATATACCTCAAACATTCACTCTATAATGGAAGATTGTTGTTTTTCGCAATATTTTTGGAAATTTGGGCTCTTTTAGTAACATTAACACTTTCGCTGAGGCATCTTTTATGCTCATTTCTTGTCTTTAATGATTTATTCTGGGTTTTCTTTTGTTTATTTGATGAAAATGAACAACAATACACACCATGGAAACATTTTTGTTTGATTCGTGTCGAGTGAGATTTTCACCTAGAACCCATAGGGGGGTATTTGCACTTTTTATGGAAAAATGTTAAAAATTAAAATTTCTAAAAATGCAATAAATGCCTTCTATACACCTCAAACATTCACCCTATAATGGAAGATTGTTTTTTTTCGCAAGATTTTTGGAAATTTGGGCTCTTTTACTAAAATTAACACTTGCGCTAAGGCATCTTTTATGCTCATTTCACTCGCGCTGAAGCATCTTTTATGCTCATTTCTTGTCTTTAATGATTTATTCTGGGTTTTATTTTGTTTATTTGATGAAAATCAACAACAATACACACCATGGAAACATTTTTGTTTGATTCGTGTCGAGTGAGATTTTCACCTTGAACCCAAAGGGGGGGGTATTCGCACTTTTCATGGAAAAATGTGAAAAATTAAAATTTCTAAAAATGAAATAAATGCCTTCTATACACCTCAAACATTCACTCTATAATGGAAGATTGTTGTTTTTCGCAATATTTTTGGAAATTTGGGTTCTTTTACTAACATTAACACTTGCGCAGAGGCATCTTTTATGCTCATTTCTGGTCTTTAATGATTTATTCTGGGTTTTATTTTGTGTATTTGATGAAAATGAACAACAATACACACCATGGAAACATTTTTGTTTGATTCGTGTCGAGTGAGATTTTCACCTAGAACCCAAAGGGGGGGGTATTGGCACTTTTCACGGAAAAATGTGAAAAATTAAAATTTCTAAAAATGAAATAAATGCCTTCTATACACCTCAAACATTCACTCTATAATGGAAGATTGTTGTTTTTCGCAATATTTTTGAAAATTTGGGCTCTTTTACTAACATTAACACTTGCGCTGAGGCATCTTTTATGCTCATTTCTTGTCTTAAATGATTTATTCTGGGTTTTATTTTGTTTATTTGATGAAAATGAACCACAATACACCCAATGGAAACATTTATGTTTGATTCGTGTCGAGTGAGATTTTCACGGTATTGGCACTTTTCATGGAAAAATGTGAAAAATTAAAATTTCTAAAAATGAAATAAATGCCTTCTATACACCTCAAACATTCACTCTATAATGGAAGATTGTTGTTTTTCGCAATATTTTTGGAAATTTGGGCTCTTTTACTAACATAAACACTTGCGCTGAGGCATCTTTTATGCTCATTTCTTGTCTTTAATGATTTATTCTGGGTTTTATTTTTTTTATTTGATGAAAATGAACAACAATACACACCATGGAAACATTTTTGTTTGATCCGTGTCGAGTGAGATTTTCACCTAGAACCCAAAGGGGGGGGGTATTGGCACTTTTCATGGAAAAATGTGAAAAATTAAAATTTCTAAAAATGAAATAAATGCCTTCTATACACCTCAAACATTCACTCTATAATGGAAGATTGTTGTTTTTCGCAATATTTTTGGAAGTTTGGGCTCTTTTACTAACATTAACACTTGCGCTGAGGCATCTTTTATGCTCATTTCTTGTCTTTAATGATTTATTCTGGGTTTTATTTTGTTTATTTAAAGAAAATGAACAACAATACACACTATGGAAACATTTTTGTTTGATTCGTTTCGAGTGAGATTTTCACCTAAGAACTTTTCATGGAAAAATGTGAAAAATTAAAATTTCTAAAAATGAAATAAATGCCTTCTATACACCTCAAACATTCACTCTAAAATGGAAGATTGTTGTTTTTCGCAATATTTTTGGAAATTTGGGCTCTTTAACTACCACTAACACTTGCGCTGAGGCATCTTTTATGCTCATTTCTTGTCTTTAATGATTTATTCTGGGTTTTATTTTGTTTATTTGAAGAAAATGAACAACAATACACACCATGGAAACATTTTTGTTTGATTCGTGTCGAGTTAGATTTTCACCTAGAACCCAAAGGGGGGGGTATTGGCACTTTTCATGAAAAAATGTGAAAAATTAAAATTTCCAAAAATGAAATAAATGCCTTCTATACACCTCAAACATTCACTCTATAATGGAAGATTGTTGTTTTTCGCAATATTTTTGGAAATTTGGGCTCTTTTACTAACATAAACACTTGCGCTGAGACATCTTTTATTCTCATTTATTGTCTTTAATGATTTATTCTGGGTTTTATTTTGTTTATTTGATGAAAATGAACAACAATACACACCATGGAAACATTTTTGTTTGATTCGTGTCGAGTGAGAATTTCACCTAAAACCCAAAGGGGGGGTATTGGCACTTTTCATGGAAAAATGTGAAAAATTAAAATTTCTAAAAATGAAATAAATGCCTTCTATACACCTCAAACATTCACTCCATGATGGATGATTGTTGTTTTTCGCAATATTTTTGGAAATTTGGGCTCTTTTACTAACATTAACACTTGCGCTGAGGCATCTTTTATGCTCATTTCTTGTCTTTAATGATTTATTCTGGGTTTTATTTTGTTTATTTGAAGAAAATGAACAACAATACACACAATGGAAACATTTTTGTTTGATTCGTTTCGAGTGAGATTTTAACCTAAGAACTTTTCATGGAAAAATGTGAAAAATTAAAATTTCTAAAAATGAAATAAATGCCTTCTATATACCTCAAACATTCACTCTATAATGGAAGATTGTTGTTTTTCGCAATATTTTTGGAAATTTGGGCTCTTTTAGTAACATAAACACTTTCGCTGAGGCATCTTTTTTGCTCATTTCTTGTCTTTAATGATTTATTCTGGGTTTTTTTTGTTTATTTGATGAAAATGAACAACAATGCACACCATGGAAACATTTTTGTTTGATTCGTGTCGAGTGAGATTTTCACCTAGAACCCAAAGGGGGGGTATTGGCACTTTTCATGGAAAAATGTGAAAAATTAAAATTTCTAAAAATGAAATAAATGCCTTCTATACACCTCAAACATTCACTCTATAATGGAAGACTGTTGTTTTTCGCAATATTTTTGGAAATTTGGACTCATTTACTAACAATAACACTCGCGCTGAGGCATCTTTTATGCTCATTTCTTGTCTTTAATGATTTATTCTGGGTTTTATTTTGTTTATTTGATGAAAATGAACAACAATACACACCATGGAAACATTTTTGTTTGATTCGTGTCGAGTGAGATTTTCACCTAGAACCCAAAGGGGGGGGGTATTCGCACTTTTCATGGAAAAATGTGAAAAATAAAAATTTCTAAAAATGAAATAAATGCCTTCTATACACCTCAAACATTCACTCTAAAATGGAAGATTGTTGTTTTTCGCAATATTTTTGGAAATTTGGGCTCTTTTACTAACATTAACACATGCGCTGAGACATCTTTTATTCTCATTTATTGTCTTTAATGATTTATTCTGGGTTTTATTTTGTTTATTTGATGAAAATGAACAACAATACACACCATGGAAACATTTTTGTTTGATTCGTGTCGAGTGAGAATTTCACCTAGAACCCAAAGGGGGGTATTGGCACTTTTCATGGAAAAATGTGAAAAATTAAAATTTCTATAAATGAAATAAATGCCTTCTATACACCTCAAACATTCACTCTATGATGGATGATTGGTGTTTTTCGCAATATTTTTGGAAATTTGGGCTCTTTTACTAACATTAACACTTGCGCTGAGACATCTTTTATGCTCATTTCTTGTCTTTAATGATTTATTCTGGGTTTTCTTTTGTTTATTTGATGAAAATGAACAACAATACACGCCATGGAAACATTTTTGTTTGATTCGTGTCGAGTGAGATTTTCACCTAGAACCCATAGGGGGGTATTTGCACTTTTTATGGAAAAATGTGAAAAATTAAAATTTCTAAAAATGCAATAAATGCCTTCTATACACCTAAAACATTCACCCTATAATGGAAGATTGTTTTTTTTCGCAAGATTTTTGGAAATTTGGGCTCTTTTACTAAAATTAACACTTGCGCTAAGGCATCTTTTATGCTCATTTCACTCGCGCTGAAGCATCTTTTATGCTCATTTCTTGTCTTTAATGATTTATTCTGGGTTTTATTTTGTTTATTTGAAGAAAATGAACAACAATACACATCATGGAAACATTTTTGTTTGATTCGTGTCGAGTTAGATTTTCACCTAGAACCCAAAGGGGGGGGTATTGGCACTTTTCATGAAAAAATGTGAAAAATTAAAATTTCTAAAAATGAAATAAATGCCTTCTATACACCTCAAACATTCACTCTATAATGGAAGATTGTTGTTTTTCGCAATATTTTTGGAAATTTGGGTTCTTTTACTAACATTAACACTTGCGCAGAGGCATCTTTTATGCTCATTTCTGGTCTTTAATGATTTATTCTGGGTTTTATTTTGTGTATTTGATGAAAATGAACAACAATACACACCATGGAAACATTTTTGTTTGATTCGTGTCGAGTGAGATTTTCACCTAGAACCCAAAGGGGGGGGTATTGGCACTTTTCACGGAAAAATGTGAAAAATTAAAATTTCTAAAAATGAAATAAATGCCTTCTATACACCTCAAACATTCACTCTATAATGGAAGATTGTTGTTTTTCGCAATATTTTTTGAAATTTGGGCTCTTTTACTAACATTAACACTTGCGCTGAGGCATCTTTTATGCTCATTTCTTGTCTTTAATGATTTATTCTGGGTTTTATTTTGTTTATTTGAGGAAAATGAACAACAATACACACCATGGAAACATTTTTGTTTGATTCGTGTCGAGTGAGATTTTCACCTAGAACCAAAAGGGGGGGGGTATTCGCACTTTTCATGGAAAAATGTCAAAAATTAAAATTTCTAAAAATGACATAAATGCCTTCTATACACCTCAAACATTCACTCTATAATGGAAGATTGTTGTTTTTCGCAATATTTTTGGAAATTTGGGCTCTTTTACTAACATTAACACTTGCGCAGAGGCACCTTTTATGCTCATTTCTTGTCTTTAATGATTTTTTCTGGGTTTTATTTTGTTTATTTGAAGAAAATGAACAACAATACACACCATGGAAACATTTATGTTTGATTCGTGTCGAGTGAGATTTTCACCTTGAACCCAAAGGGGGGGGTATTGGGACTTTTCATGGAAAAATGTGAAAAATTAAAATTTCTAAAAATGAAATAAATGCCTTCTATACACCTCAAACATTCAATCTATAATGGAAGATTTATATTTTTCGCAATATTTTTGGAAATTTGGGCTCTTTTACTAACATTAACACTTTCGCTGAGGCATCTTTTATGCTCATTTCTTGTCTTTAATGATTTATTCTGGGTTTTAATTTGTTTATTTTATGAAAATGAACAACAATACACACCATGGAAACATTTTTGTTTGATTTGTGCCGAGTGAGAATTTCACTTAGAACCCAAAGGGGGGGGTATTGGCACTTTTCATGGAAAAATGTGAAAAATTAAAATTTCTTAAAATGAAATAAATGCCTTCTATACACCTCAAACATTCACTCTTTAATGGAAGATTGTTGTTTTTCGCAATATTTTTGGAAATTTGGGCTCTTTTACTAACATTAACATTTGCGCTGAGGTATCTTTTATGCTCATTTCTTGTCTTTAATGATTTATTCTGGGTTTTATTTTTTTATTTGATGAAAATGAACAACAATACACACCATGGAAACATTTTTGTATGATTCGTGTCGAGTGAGATTTTCACCTAGAACCAAAAGGGGGGGGTATTCGCACTTTTCATGGAAAAATGTGAAAAATTAAAATTTCTAAAAATGACATAAATGCCTTCTATACACCTCAAACATTCACTCTATAATGGAAGATTGTTGTTTTTCGCAATATTTTTGGAAATTTGGGCTCTTTTACTAACATTAACACTTGCGCTGAGGCATCTTTTATGCTCATTTCTTGTCTGTAATGATTTATTCTGGGTTTTATTTTGTTTATTTGATGAAAATGAACAACAATACACACCATGGAAACATTTTTGTTTGATTCGTGTCGAGTGAGATTTTCACCTAGAACCCAAAGGGGGGGGTATTGGCACTTTTCATGGAAAAATGTGAAAAATTAAAATTTCTAAAAATGAAATAAATGCCTTCTATACACCTCAAACATTCACTCTATAATGGAAGATTGTTGTTTTTCGCAATATTTTTGGAAATTTGGGCTCTTTTACTAACATTAACACTTGCGCTGAGGCATCTTTTATGCTCATTTCTTGTCTTTAATGATTTATTCTGGGTTTTATTTTGTTTATTTGATGAAAATGAACAACAATACACACCATGGAAACATTTTAGTTTGATTCGTGTCGAGTGAGATTTTCACCTAGAACCCAAAGGGGGGGTATTGGCTCTTTTCATGGAAAAATGTGAAAAATTAAAAATTCTAAAAATGAAATAAATGCCTTCTATACACCTCAAAAATTCACTCTATAATGGAAGATTGTTGTTTTTCGCAATATTTTTGGAAATTTGGGCTCTTTTACTAACATTAACACTTGCGCTGAGGCATCTTTTATGCTCATTTGTTGTCTTTAATGATTTATTCTGGGTTTTATTTTGTGTATTTGATGAAAATGAACAACAATACACACCATGGAAACATTTTTGTTTGATTCGTGTCGAGTGAGATTTTCACCTAGAACCCAAATGGGGGGGTATTGGCACTTTTCCCGGAAAAATGTGAAAAATTAATATTTCTAAAAATGAAATAAATGCCTTCTATACACCTCAAACATTCACTCTATAATGGAAGATTGTTGTTTTTCGCAATATTTTTTGAAATTTGGGCTCTTTTACTAACATTAACACTTGCGCTGAGGCATCTTTTATGCTCATTTCTTGTCTTTAATGATTTATTCTGGGTTTTATTTTGTTTATTTGATGAAAATGAACAACAATACACACCATGGAAACATTTTTGTTTGGTTCGTGTCGAGTGAGATTTTCACCTAGAAGCCAAAGGGGGGGTATTGGCACTTTTCATGGAAAAATGTGAAAAATTAAAATTTCTAAAAATGATATAAATGCCTTCTATACACCTCAAACATTCACTCTATAATGGAAGATTGTTGTTTTTCGCAATATTTTTGGAAATTTGGGCTCTTTTACTAACATTAACACTTGCGCTGAGGTATCTTTTATGCTCATTTCTTGTCTTTAATGATTTATTCTGGGTTTTATTTTGTTTATTTGAGGAAAATGAACAACAATACACACCATGGAAACATTTTTGTTTGATTCGTGTCGAGTGAGATTTTCACCTAGAACCAAAAGGGGGGGGGTATTCGCACTTTTCATGGAAAAATGTCAAAAATTAAAATTTCTAAAAATGACATAAATGCCTTCTATACACCTCAAACATTCACTCTATAATGGAAGATTGTTGTTTTTCGCAATATTTTTGGAAATTTGGGCTCTTTTACTAACATTAACACTTGCGCAGAGGCACCTTTTATGCTCATTTCTTGTCTTTAATGATTTTTTCTGGGTTTTATTTTGTTTATTTGAAGAAAATGAACAACAATACACACCATGGAAACATTTATGTTTGATTCGTGTCGAGTGAGATTTTCACCTTGAACCCAAAGGGGGGGGTATTGGCACTTTTCATGGAAAAATGTGAAAAATTAAAATTTCTAAAAATGAAATAAATGCCTTCTATACACCTCAAACATTCAATCTATAATGGAAGATTTATATTTTTCGCAATATTTTTGGAAATTTGGGCTCTTTTACTAACATTAACACTTTCGCTGAGGCATCTTTTATGCTCATTTCTTGTCTTTAATGATTTATTCTGGGTTTTAATTTGTTTATTTTATGAAAATGAACAACAATACACACCATGGAAACATTTTTGTTTGATTTGTGCCGAGTGAGAATTTCACTTAGAACCCAAAGGGGGGGGTATTGGCACTTTTCATGGAAAAATGTGAAAAATTAAAATTTCTTAAAATGAAATAAATGCCTTCTATACACCTCAAACATTCACTCTTTAATGGAAGATTGTTGTTTTTCGCAATATTTTTGGAAATTTGGGCTCTTTTACTAACATTAACATTTGCGCTGAGGTATCTTTTATGCTCATTTCTTGTCTTTAATGATTTATTCTGGGTTTTATTTTTTTTATTTGATGAAAATGAACAACAATACACACCATGGAAACATTTTTGTATGATTCGTGTCGAGTGAGATTTTCACCTAGAACCAAAAGGGGGGGGTATTCGCACTTTTCATGGAAAAATGTGAAAAATTAAAATTTCTAAAAATGACATAAAGGCCTTCTATACACCTCAAACATTCACTCTATAATGGAAGATTGTTGTTTTTCGCAATATTTTTGGAAATTTGGGCTCTTTTACTAACATTAACACTTGCGCTGAGGCATCTTTTATGCTCATTTCTTGTCTGTAATGATTTATTCTGGGTTTTATTTTGTTTATTTGATGAAAATGAACAACAATACACACCATGGAAACATTTTTGTTTGATTCGTGTCGAGTGAGATTTTCACCTAGAACCCAAAGGGGGGGGTATTGGCACTTTTCATGGAAAAATGTGAAAAATTAAAATTTCTAAAAATGAAATAAATGCCTTCTATACACCTCAAACATTCACTCTATAATGGAAGATTGTTGTTTTTCGCAATATTTTTGGAAATTTGGGCTCTTTTACTAACATTAACACTTGCGCTGAGGCATCTTTTATGCTCATTTCTTGTCTTTAATGATTTATTCTGGGTTTTATTTTGTTTATTTGATGAAAATGAACAACAATACACACCATGGAAACATTTTAGTTTGATTCGTGTCGAGTGAGATTTTCACCTAGAACCCAAAGGGGGGGTATTGGCACTTTTCATGGAAAAATGTGAAAAATTAAAAATTCTAAAAATGAAATAAATGCCTTCTATACACCTCAAAAATTCACTCTATAATGGAAGATTGTTGTTTTTCGCAATATTTTTGGAAATTTGGGCTCTTTTACTAACATTAACACTTGCGCTGAGGCATCTTTTATGCTCATTTGTTGTCTTTAATGATTTATTCTGGGTTTTTTTTGTTTATTTGATTAAAATGAACAACAATACACACCATGGAAACATTTTTTTTTGATTCGTTTCGAGTAAGATTTTCACCTAGAACCCAAAGGGGGGGTATTGCCACTTTTCATGGAAAAATGTGAAAAATTAAAATTTCTAAAAATGAGATAAATGTCTTCTATACACCTCAAACATTCACTCTATAATGGAAGATTGTTGTTTTTCGCAATATTTTAGGAAATTTGGGCTCTTTTACTAACATTAACATTTGCGCTGAGGTATCTTTTATGCTCATTTCTTGTCTTTAATGATTTATTCTGGGTTTTATTTTGTTTATTTGATGAAAATGAACAACAATACACACCATGGAAACATTTTTGTTTGATTCGTGTCGAGTGAGATTTTCACCTAGAACCCATAGGGGGGTATTTGCACTTTTTATGGAAAAATGTGAAAAATTAAAATTTCTAAAAATGAAATAAATGCCTTCTATACACCTCAAACATTCACTCTATAATGGAAGATTGTTGTTTTTCGCAATATTTTTGGAAATTTGGGCTCTTTAACTAACACTTACACTTGCGCTGAGGCATCTTTTATGCTCATTTCTTGTCTTTAATGATTTATTCTGGGTTTTATTTTGTTTATTTAAAGAAAATGAACAACAATACACACTATGGAAACATTTTTGTTTGATTCGTTTCGAGTGAGATTTTCACCTAAGAACTTTTCATGGAAAAATGTGAAAAATTAAAATTTCTAAAAATGAAATAAATGCCTTCTATACACCTCAAACATTCACTCTAAAATGGAAGATTGTTGTTTTTCGCAATATTTTTGGAAATTTGGGCTCTTTAACTACCACTAACACTTGCGCTGAGGCATCTTTTATGCTCATTTCTTGTCTTTAATGATTTATTCTGGGTTTTATTTTGTTTATTTGATGAAAATGAACAACAATACACACCATGGAAACATTTTTGTTTGATTCGTGTCGAGTGAGATTTTCACCTAGAACCCAAAGGGGGGGGTATTGGCACTTTTCATGGAAAAATGTGAAAAATTAAAATTTCTAAAAATGAAATAAATGCCTTCTATACACCTCAAACATTATAAATAATGGAAGATTGTTGTTTTTCGCAATATTTTTGGAAATTTGGGCTCTTTTACTAACATTAACACTTTCGCTGAGGCATCTTTTTTGCTCATTTCTTGTCTTTAATGATTTATTCTGGGTTTTATTTTGTTTATTTGAAGAAAATGAACAACAATACACATCATGGAAACATTTTTGTTTGATTCGTGTCGAGTGAGATTTTCACCTAGAACCCAAAGGGGGGGGTATTGGCACTTTTCATGAAAAAATGTGAAAAATTAAAATTTCTAAAAATGAAATAAATGCCTTCTATACACCTCAAACATTCACTCTATAATGGAAGATTGTTGTTTTTCGCAATATTTTTGGAAATTTGGGCTCTTTTACTAACATAAACACTTGCGCTGAGATATCTTTTATTCTCATTTAGTGTCTTTAATGATTTATTCTGGGTTTTATTTAGTTTATTTTATGAAAATGAACAACAATACACACCATGGAAACATTTTTGTTTGATTTGTGCCGAGTGAGAATTTCACTTAGAACCCAAAGGGGGGGGTATTGGCACTTTTCATGGAAAAATGTGAAAAATTAAAATTTCTTAAAATGAAATAAATGCCTTCTATACACCTCAAACATTCACTCTTTAATGGAAGATTGTTGTTTTTCGCAATATTTTTGGAAATTTGGGCTCTTTTACTAACATTAACATTTGCGCTGAGGTATCTTTTATGCTCATTTCTTGTCTTTAATGATTTATTCTGGGTTTTATTTTTTTTATTTGATGAAAATGAACAACAATACACACCATGGAAACATTTTTGTATGATTCGTGTCGAGTGAGATTTTCACCTAGAACCAAAAGGGGGGGGTATTCGCACTTTTCATGGAAAAATGTGAAAAATTAAAATTTCTAAAAATGACATAAATGCCTTCTATACACCTCAAACATTCACTCTATAATGGAAGATTGTTGTTTTTCGCAATATTTTTGGAAATTTGGGCTCTTTTACTAACATTAACACTTGCGCTGAGGCATCTTTTATGCTCATTTCTTGTCTGTAATGATTTATTCTGGGTTTTATTTTGTTTATTTGATGAAAATGAACAACAATACACACCATGGAAACATTTTTGTTTGATTCGTGTCGAGTGAGATTTTCACCTAGAACCCAAAGGGGGGGTATTGGCACTTTTCATGGAAAAATGTGAAAAATTAAAATTTCTAAAAATGAAATAAATGCCTTCTATACACCTCAAACATTCACTCTATAATGGAAGATTGTTGTTTTTCGCAATATTTTTGGAAATTTGGGCTCTTTTACTAACATTAACACTTGCGCTGAGGCATCTTTTATGCTCATTTCTTGTCTTTAATGATTTATTCTGGGTTTTATTTTGTTTATTTGAAGTAAATGAACAACAATACACACAATGGAAACATTTTTGTTTGATTCGTTTCGAGTGAGATTTTAACCTAAGAACTTTTCATGGAAAAATGTGAAAAATTAAAATTTCTAAAAATGAAATAAATGCCTTCTATATACCTCAAACATTCACTCTATAGTGGAAGATTGTTGTTTTTCGCAATATTTTTGGAAATTTGGGCTCTTTTAGTAACATTAACACTTTCGCTGAGGCATCTTTTATGCTCATTTCTTGTCCTTAATGATTTATTCTGGTTTTTTTTTGTTTATTTGATGAAAATGAACAACAATACACACCATGGAAACATTTTTGTTTGATTCGTGTCGAGTGAGATTTTCACCTAGAACCCAAAGGGGGGGTATTGGCACTTTTCATGGAAAAATGTGAAAAATTAAAATTTCTAAAAATGAAATAAATGCCTTCTATACACCTCAAACATTCACTCTATAATGGAAGACTGTTGTTTTTCGCAATATTTTTGGAAATTTGGGCTCTTTTACTAACATTAACACTCGCGCTGAGGCATCTTTTATGCTCATTTCTTGTCTTTAATGATTTATTCTGGGTTTTATTTTGTTTATTTGATGAAAATGAACAACAATACACACCATGGAAACATTTTTGTTTGATTCGTGTCGAGTGAGATTTTCACCTAGAACCCAAAGGGGGGGGTATTCGCACTTTTCATGGAAAAATGTGAAAAATAAAAATTTCTAAAAATGAAATAAATGCCTTCTATACACCTCAAACATTCACTCTATAATGGAAGACTGTTGTTTTTCGCAATATTTTTGGAAATTTGGGCTCTTTTACTAACATTAACACTCGCGCTGAGGCATCTTTTATGCTCATTTCTTGTCTTTAATGATTTATTCTGGGTTTTATTTTGTTTATTTGATGAAAATGAACAACAATACACACCATGGAAACATTTTTGTTTGATTCGGTTCGAGTGAGATTTTCACCTAGAACCCAAAGGGGGGGGTATTGGCACTTTTCATGGAAAAATTTGAAAAATTAAAATTTCTAAAAATGAAATAAATTCCTTCTATACACCTCAACCATTTACTCCATAATGGAAGATTGTTGTTTTTCGCAATATTTTTGAAAATTTGGGCTCTTTTACTAACATTAACACTTGCGCTGAGGCATCTTTTATGCTCATTTCTTGTCTTTAGTGATTTATTCTGGGTTTTATTTTGTTTATTTGATGAAAATGAACAACAATACACACCATGGAAACATTTTTGTTTGATTCGTGTCGAGTGAGATTTTTACCTAGAGCCCAAAGGGGGGGGTATTGGCACTTTTCATGGAAAAATGTGAAAAATTAAAATTTCTAAAAATGAAATAAATGCCTTCAATACACCTCAAACATTCACTCTATAACGGAAGATTGTTGTTTTTCGCAATATTTTTGGAAATTTGGGCTCTTTTACTAACATTAATACTTGCGCTGAGGCATCTTTTATGCTCATTTCTTGTCTTTAATGATTTATTCTGGGTTTTATTTTGTTTATTTGATGAAAATGAACAACAATACACACCATGGAAACATTTTTGTTTGATTCGTGTCGAGTGAGATTTTCACCTAGAACCCAAAGGGTATTGGCACTTTTCATGGAAAAATTTGAAATATTAAAATTTCTAAAAATGAAATAAATTCCTTCTATACACCTCAAACATTCACTCTATAATGGAAGATTGTTGTTTTTCGCAATATTTTTGAAAATTTGGGCTCTTTTACTAACATTAACACTTGCGCTGAGGCATCTTTTATGCTCATTTCTTGTCTTTAGTGATTTATTCTGGGTTTTATTTTGTTTATTTGATGAAAATGAACAACAATACACACCATGGAAACATTTTTGTTTGATTCGTGTCGAGTGAGATTTTCACCTAGAACCCAGAGGCGGGGGTATTCGCACTTTTCAAGGAAAAATGTGAAAAATTAAAATTTCTAAAAATGAATAAATGCCTTCAATACACCTCAAACATTCACTCTATAATGGAAGATTGTTGTTTTTCGCAATATTTTTGGAAATTTGGGCTCTTTTACTAACATTAACACTTGCGCTAAGGCATCTTTTATGCTCATTTCTTGTCTTTAATGATTTATTCTGGGTTTTATTTTGTTTATTTGATGAAAATGAACAACAATACACACCATGGAAACATTTTTGTTTGATTCGTGTCGAGTGAGATTTTCACCTAGAACCCAAAGGGGGGGTATTGGCACTTTTCATGGAAAAATGTGAAAAATTAAAATTTCTAAAAATGAAATAAATGCCTTCTATACACCTCAAACATTCACTCTATAATGGAAGACTGTTGTTTTTCGCAATATTTTTGGAAATTTGGGCTCTTTCACTAACATTAACACTCGCGCTGAGGCATCTTTTATGCTCATTTCTTGTCTTTAATGATTTATTCTGGGTTTTATTTTGTTTATTTGATGAAAATGAACGACAATACACACCATGGAAACATTTTTGTTTGATTCGTGTCGAGTGAGATTTTCACCTAGAACCCAAAGGGGGGGGTATTCGCACTTTTCATGGAAAAATGTGAAAAATTAAAATTTTTAAAAATGAAATAAATGCCTTCTATACACCTCAAACATTCACTCTATAATGGAAGATTGTTGTTTTTCGCAATATTTTTGGAAATTTGGGCTCTTTTACTAACATTAACACTCGCGCTGAGGCATCTTTTATGCTCATTTCTTGTCTTTAATGATTTATTCTGGGTTTTATTTTGTTTATTTGAAGTAAATAAACAACAATACACACAATGGAAACATTTTTGTTTGATTCGTTTCGAGTGAGATTTTAACCTAAGAACTTTTCATGGAAAAATGTGAAAAATTAAAATTTCTAAAAATGAAATAAATGCCTTCTATATACCTCAAACATTCACTCTATAATGGAAGATTGTTGTTTTTCGCAATATTTTTGGAAATTTGGGCTCTTTTAGTAACATTAACACTTTCGCTGAGGCATCTTTTATGCTCATTTCTTGTCTTTAATGATTTATTCTGGGTTTTTTTTGTCGAGTTAGATTTTCACCTAGAACCCAAAGGGGGGGGGATTGGCACTTTTCATGGAAAAATGTGAGAAATTAAAATTTCTAAAAATGAAATAAATGCCTTCTATACACCTCAAACATTATAAATATGGGAAGATTGTTGTTTTTCGCAATATTTTTGGAAATTTGGGCTCTTTTACTAACATTAACACTTTCGCTGAGGCATCTTTTATGCTCATTTCTTGTCTTTAATGATTTATTCTGGGTTTTCTTTTGTTTATTTGATGAAAATGAACAACAATACACACCATGGAAACATTTTTGTTTGATTCGTGTCGAGTGAGATTTTCACCTAGAACCCATAGGGGGGTATTTGCACTTTTTATTGAAAAATGTGAAAAATTAAAATTTCTAAAAATGAAATAAATGCCTTCTATACACCTCAAACATTCACTCTATAATGGAAGATTGTTGTTTTTCGCAATATTTTTTGAAATTTGGGCTCTTTAACTAACACTAACACTTGCGCTGAGGCATCTTTTATGCTCATTTCTTGTCTTTAATGATTTATTCTGGGTTTTATTTTGTTTATTTAAAGAAAATGAACAACAATACACACTATGGAAACATTTTTGTTTGATTCGTTTCGAGTGAGATTTTCACCTAAGAACTTTTCATGGAAAAATGTGAAAAATTAAAATTTCTAAAAATGAAATAAATGCCTTCTATACACCTCAAACATTCACTCTAAAATGGAAGATTGTTGTTTTTCGCAATATTTTTGGAAATTTGGGCTCTTTAACTACCACTAACACTTGCGCTGAGGCATCTTTTATGCTCATTTCTTGTCTTTAATGATTTATTCTGGGTTTTATTTTGTTTATTTGATGAAAATGAACAACAATACACACCATGGAAACATTTTTGTTTGACTCGTGTCGAGTGAGATTTTCACCTAGAACCCAAAGGGGGGGTATTGGCACTTTTCATGGAAAAATGTGAAAAATTAAAATTTCTAAAAATGAAATAAATGCCTTCTATACACCTCAAACATTCACTCTATAATGGAAGACTGTTGTTTTTCGCAATATTTTTGGAAATTTGGACTCTTTTACTAACAATAACACTCGCGCTGAGGCATCTTTTATGCTCATTTCTTGTCTTTAATGATTTATTCTGGGTTTTATTTTGTTTATTTGAAGAAAATGAACAACAATACACATCATGGAAACATTTTTGTTTGATTCGTGTCGAGTTAGATTTTCACCTAGAACCCAAAGGGGGGGGTATTGGCACTTTTCATGAAAAAATGTGAAAAATTAAAATTTCTAAAAATGAAATAAATGCCTTCTATACACCTCAAACATTCACTCTATAATGGAAGATTGTTGTTTTTCGCAATATTTTTGGAAATTTGGGCTCTTTTACTAACATAAACACTTGCGCTGAGACATCTTTTATTCTCATTTATTGTCTTTAATGATTTATTCTGGGTTTTATTTTGTGTATTTGATGAAAATGAACAACAATACACACCATGGAAACATTTTTGTTTGATTCGTGTCGAGTGAGAATTTCACCTAGAACCCAAAGGGGGGGTATTGGCATTTTTCATGGAAAAATGTGAAAAATTAAAATTTCTAAAAATGAAATAAATGCCTTCTATACACCTCAAACATTCACTCCATGATGGATGATTGTTTTTTTTCGCAATATTTTTGGAAATTTGGGCTCTTTTACTAACATTAACACTTGCGCTGAGGCATCTTTTATGCTCATTTCTTGTCTTTAATGATTTATTCTGGGTTTTATTTTGTTTATTTGATGAAAATGAACAACAATACACACCATGGAAACATTTTTGTTTGATTCGTGTCGAGTGAGATTTTCACCTAGAACCCAAAGGGGGGGGTATTGGCACTTTTCATGGAAAAATGTGAAAAATTAAAATTTCTAAAAATGAAATAAATGCCTTCTATACACCTCAAACATTATAAATAATGGAAGATTGTTGTTTTTCGCAATATTTTTGAAAATTTGGGCTCTTTTACTAACATTAACACTTGCGCTGAGGCATCTTTTATGCTCATTTCTTGTCTTTAGTGATTTATTCTGGGTTTTATTTTGTTTATTTCATGAAAATGAACAACAATACACACCATGGAAACATTTTTGTTTGATTCGTGTCGAGTGAGATTTTCACCTAGAGCCCAAAGGGGGGGGTATTGGCACTTTTCATGGAAAAATGTGAAAAATTAAAATTTCTAAAAATGAAATAAATGCCTTCAATACACCTCAAACATTCACTCTATAACGGAAGATTGTTGTTTTTCGCAATATTTTTGGAAATTTGGGCTCTTTTACTAACATTAATACTTGCGCAGAGGCATCTTTTATGCTCATTTCTTGTCTTTAATGATTTATTCTGGGTTTTATTTTGTTTATTTGATGAAAATGAACAACAATACACACCATGGAAACATTTTTGTTTGATTCGTGTCGAGTGAGATTTTCACCTAGAACCCAGAGGCGGGGGTATTCGCACTTTTCAAGGAAAAATGTGAAAAATTAAAATTTCTAAAAATGAATAAATGCCTTCTATACACCTCAAACATTCACTCTATAATGGAAGATTGTTGTTTTTCGCAATATTTTTGGAAATTTGGGCTCTTTTACTAACATTAACACTTGCGCTAAGGCATCTTTTATGCTCATTTCTTGTCTTTAATGATTTATTCTGGGTTTTATTTTGTTTATTTGATGAAAATGAACGACAATACACACCATGGAAACATTTTTGTTTGATTCGTGTCGAGTGAGATTTTCACCTAGAACCCAAAGGGGGGGGTATTCGCACTTTTCATGGAAAAATATGAAAAATTAAAATTTCTAAAAATGAAATAAATGCCTTCTATACACCTCAAACATTCACTCTATAATGGAAGATTGTTGTTTTTCGCAATATTTTTGGAAATTTGGGCTCTTTTACTAACATTAACACTCGCGCTGAGGCATCTTTTATGCTCATTTCTTGTCTTTAATGATTTATTCTGGGTTTTATTTTGTTTATTTGAAGTAAATGAACAACAATACACACAATGGAAACATTTTTGTTTGATTCGTTTCGAGTGAGATTTTAACCTAAGAACTTTTCATGGAAAAATGTGAAAAATTAAAATTTCTAAAAATGAAATAAATGCCTTCTATATACCTCAAACATTCACTCTATAATGGAAGATTGTTGTTTTTCGCAATATTTTTGGAAATTTGGGCTCTTTTAGTAACATTAACACTTTCGCTGAGGCATCTTTTATGCTCATTTCTTGTCTTTAATGATTTATTCTGGGTTTTTTTTGTCGAGTTAGATTTTCACCTAGAACCCAAAGGGGGGGGGATTGGCACTTTTCATGGAAAAATGTTGGAAATTAAAATTTCTAAAAATGAAATAAATGCCTTCTATACACCTCAAACATTATAAATAATGGAAGATTGTTGTTTTTCGCAATATTTTTGGAAATTTGGGCACTTTTACTAACATTAACACTTTCGCTGAGGCATCTTTTATGCTCATTTCTTGTCTTTAATGATTTATTCTGGGTTTTCTTTTGTTTATTTGATGAAAATGAACAACAATACACACCATGGAAACATTTTTGTTTGATTCGTGTCGAGTGAGATTTTCACCTAGAACCCAAAGGGGGGGGGTATTGGCACTTTTCATGGAAAAATGTGAAAAATTAAAATTTCTAAAAATGAAATAAATGCCTTCTATACACCTCAAACATTCACTCTATAATGGAAGATTGTTGTTTTTCGCAATATTTTTGGAAATTTGGGCTCTTTTACTAACATTAACACTTGCGCTGAGGCATCTTTTATGCTCATTTCTTGTCTTTAATGATTTATTCTGGGTTTTATTTTGTTTATTTAAAGAAAATGAACAACAATACACACTATGGAAACATTTTTGTTTGATTCGTTTCGAGTGAGATTTTCACCTAAGAACTTTTCATGGAAAAATGTGAAAAATTAAAATTTCTAAAAATGAAATAAATGCCTTCTATACACCTCAAACATTCACTCTAAAATGGAAGATTGTTGTTTTTCGCAATATTTTTGGAAATTTGGGCTCTTTAACTACCACTAACACTTGCGCTGAGGCATCTTTTATGCTCATTTCTTGTCTTTAATGATTTATTCTGGGTTTTATTTTGTTTATTTGATGAAAATGAACAACAATACACACCATGGAAACATTTTTGTTTGATTCGTGTCGAGTGAGATTTTCACCTAGAACCCAAAGGGGGGGTATTGGCACTTTTCATGGAAAAATGTGAAAAATTAAAATTTCTAAAAATGAAATAAATGCCTTCTATACACCTCAAACATTCACTCTATAATGGAAGACTGTTGTTTTTCGCAATATTTTTGGAAATTTGGACTCTTTTACTAACAATAACACTCGCGCTGAGGCATCTTTTATGCTCATTTCTTGTCTTTAATGATTTATTCTGGGTTTTATTTTGTTTATTTGAAGGAAATGAACAACAATACACATCATGGAAACATTTTTGTTTGATTCGTGTCGAGTTAGATTTTCACCTAGAACCCAAAGGGGGTGGTATTGGCACTTTTCATGAAAAAATGTGAAAAATTAAAATTTCTAAAAATGAAATAAATGCCTTCTATACACCTCAAACATTCACTCTATAATGGAAGATTGTTGTTTTTCGCAATATTTTTGGAAATTTGGGCTCTTTTACTAACATAAACACTTGCGCTGAGACATCTTTTATTCTCATTTATTGTCTTTAATGATTTATTCTGGGTTTTATTTTGTTTATTTGATGAAAATGAACAACAATACACACCATGGAAACATTTTTGTTTGATTCGTGTCGAGTGAGATTTTCACCTAGAACCCAAAGGGGGGGTATTGGCATTTTTCATGGAAAAATGTGAAAAATTAAAATTTCTAAAAATGAAATAAATGCCTTCTATACACCTCAAACATTCACTCCATGATGGATGATTGTTTTTTTTCGCAATATTTTTGGAAATTTGGGCTCTTTTACTAACATTAACACTTGCGCTGAGGCATCTTTTATGCTCATTTCTTGTCTTTAATGATTTATTCTGGGTTTTATTTTGTTTATTTGATGAAAATGAACAACAATACACACCATGGAAACATTTTTGTTTGATTCGTGTCGAGTGAGATTTTCACCTAGAACCCAAAGGGGGGGGTATTGGCACTTTTCATGGAAAAATGAGAAAAATTAAAATTTCTAAAAATGAAATAAATGCCTTCTATACACCTCAAACATTATAAATAATGGAAGATTGTTGTTTTTCGCAATATTTTTGGAAATTTGGGCTCTTTTACTAACATTAACACTTTCGCTGAGGCATCTTTTTTGCTCATTTCTTGTCTTTAATGATTTATTCTGGGTTTTATTTTGTTTATTTGAAGAAAATGAACAACAATACACATCATGGAAACATTTTTGTTTGATTCGTGTCGAGTGAGATTTTCACCTAGAACCCAAAGGGGGGGTATTGGCACTTTTCATGGAAAAATGTGAAAAATTAAAATTTCTAAAAATGAAATAAATGCCTTCTATACACCTCAAACATTCACTCTATAATGGAAGACTGTTGTTTTTTCGCAATATTTTTGGAAATTTGGACTCTTTTACTAACAATAACACTCGCGCTGAGGCATCTTTTATGCTCATTTCTTGTCTTTAATGATTTATTCTGGGTTTTATTTTGTTTATTTGAAGAAAATGAACAACAATACACATCATGGAAACATTTTTGTTTGATTCGTTCGAGTTAGATTTTCACCTAGAACCCAAAGGGGGTGGTATTGGCACTTTTCATGAAAAAATGTGAAAAATTAAAATTTCTAAAAATGAAATAAATGCCTTCTATACACCTCAAACATTCACTCTATAATGGAAGATTGTTGTTTTTCGCAATATTTTTGGAAATTTGGGCTCTTTTACTAACATAAACACTTGCGCTGAGACATCTTTTATTCTCATTTATTGTCTTTAATGATTTATTCTGGGTTTTATTTTGTTTATTTGATGAAAATGAACAACAATACACACCATGGAAACATTTTTGTTTGATTCGTGTCGAGTGAGATTTTCACCTAGAACCCAAAGGGGGGGTATTGGCATTTTTCATGGAAAAATGTGAAAAATTAAAATTTCTAAAAATGAAATAAATGCCTTCTATACACCTCAAACATTCACTCCATGATGGATGATTGTTTTTTTTCGCAATATTTTTGGAAATTTGGGCTCTTTTACTAACATTAACACTTGCGCTGAGGCATCTTTTATGCTCATTTCTTGTCTTTAATGATTTATTCTGGGTATTATTTTGTTTATTTGATGAAAATGAACAACAATACACACCATGGAAACATTTTTGTTTGATTCGTGTCGAGTGAGATTTTCACCTAGAACCCAAAGGGGGGGGTATTGGCACTTTTCATGGAAAAATGAGAAAAATTAAAATTTCTAAAAATGAAATAAATGCCTTCTATACACCTCAAACATTATAAATAATGGAAGATTGTTGTTTTTCGCAATATTTTTGGAAATTTGGGCTCTTTTACTAACATTAACACTTTCGCTGAGGCATCTTTTTTGCTCATTTCTTGTCTTTAATGATTTATTCTGGGTTTTATTTTGTTTATTTGAAGAAAATGAACAACAATACACATCATGGAAACATTTTTGTTTGATTCGTGTCGAGTGAGATTTTCACCTAGAACCCAAAGGGGGGGTATTGGCACTTTTCATGGAAAAATGTGAAAAATTAAAATTTCTAAAAATGAAATAAATGCCTTCTATACACCTCAAACATTCACTCTATTATGGAAGACTGTTGTTTTTCGCAATATTTTTGGAAATTTGGGCTCTTTTACTAACATTAACACTCGCGCAGAGGCACCTTTTATGCTCATTTCTTGTCTTTAATGATTTTTTCTGGGTTTTATTTTGTTTATTTGAAGAAAATGAACAACAATACACACCATGGAAACATTTTTGTTTGATTCGTGTCGAGTGAGATTTTCACCTAGAACCCAAAGGGGGGGGTATTCGCACTTTTCATGGAAAAATTTGAAAAATTAAAATTTCTAAAAATGAAATAAATTCCTTCTATACACCTCAACCATTCACTCTATAATGGAAGATTGTTGTTTTTCGCAATATTTTTGAAAATTTGGGCTCTTTTACTAACATTAACACTTGCGCTGAGGCATCTTTTATGCTCATTTCTTGTCTTTAGTGATTTATTCTGGGTTTTATTTTGTTTATTTGATGAAAATGAACAACAATACACACCATGGAAACATTTTTGTTTGATTCGTGTCGAGTGAGATTTTCACCTAGAGCCCAAAGGGGGGGGTATTGGCACTTTTCATGGAAAAATGTGAAAAATTAAAATTTCTAAAAATGAAATAAATGCCTTCAATACACCTCAAACATTCACTCTATAACGGAAGATTGTTGTTTTTCGCAATATTTTTGGAAATTTGGGCTCTTTTACTAACATTAATACTTGCGCTGAGGCATCTTTTATGCTCATTTCTTGTCTTTAATGATTTATTCTGGGTTTTATTTTGTTTATTTGATGAAAATGAACAACAATACACACCATGGAAACATTTTTGTTTGATTCGTGTCGAGTGAGATTTTCACCTAGAACCCAGAGGCGGGGGGGTATTCGCACTTTTCAAGGAAAAATGTGAAAAATTAAAATTTCTAAAAATGAATAAATGCCTTCTATACACCTCAAACATTCACTCTATAATGGAAGATTGTTGTTTTTCGCAATATTTTTGGAAATTTGGGCTCTTTTACTAACATTAACACTTGCGCTAAGGCATCTTTTATGCTCATTTCTTGTCTTTAATGATTTATTCTGGGTTTTATTTTGTTTATTTGATGAAAATGAACAACAATACACACCATGGAAACATTTTTGTTTGATTCGTGTCGAGTGAGATTTTCACCTAGAACCCAAAGGGGGGGTATTGGCACTTTTCATGGAAAAATGTGAAAAATTAAAATTTCTAAAAATGAAATAAATGCTTCTATACACCTCAAACATTCACTCTATAATGGAAGACTGTTGTTTTTCGCAATATTTTTGGAAATTTGGGCTCTTTCACTAACATTAACACTCGCGCTGAGGCATCTTTTATGCTCATTTCTTGTCTTTAATGATTTATTCTGGGTTTTATTTTGTTTATTTGATGAAAATGAACGACAATACACACCATGGAAACATTTTTGTTTGATTCGTGTCGAGTGAGATTTTCACCTAGAACCCAAAGGGGGGGGTATTCGCACTTTTCATGGAAAAATGTGAAAAATTAAAATTTCTAAAAATGAAATAAATGCCTTCTATACACCTCAAACATTCACTCTATAATGGAAGATTGTTGTTTTTCGCAATATTTTTGGAAATTTGGGCTCTTTTACTAACATTAACACTCGCGCTGAGGCATCTTTTATGCTCATTTCTTGTCTTTAATGATTTATTCTGGGTTTTATTTTGTTTATTTGAAGTAAATGAACAACAATACACACAATGGAAACATTTTTGTTTGATTCGTTTCGAGTGAGATTTTAACCTAAGAACTTTTCATGGAAAAATGTGAAAAATTAAAATTTCTAAAAATGAAATAAATGCCTTCTATATACCTCAAACATTCACTCTATAATGGAAGATTGTTGTTTTTCGCAATATTTTTGGAAATTTGGGCTCTTTTAGTAACATTAACACTTTCGCTGAGGCATCTTTTATGCTCATTTCTTGTCTTTAATGATTTATTCTGGGTTTTTTTTGTCGAGTTAGATTTTCACCTAGAACCCAAAGGGGGGGGGATTGGCACTTTTCATGGAAAAATGTGAAAAATTAAAATTTCTAAAAATGAAATAAATGCCTTCTATACACCTCAAACATTATAAATAATGGAAGATTGTTGTTTTTCGCAATATTTTTGGAAATTTGGGCTCTTTTACTAACATTAACACTTTCGCTGAGGCATCTTTTATGCTCATTTCTTGTCTTTAATGATTTATTCTGGGTTTTCTTTTGTTTATTTGATGAAAATGAACAACAATACACACCATGGAAACATTTTTGTTTGATTCGTGTCGAGTGAGATTTTCACCTAGAACCCATAGGGGGGTATTTGCCCTTTTTATGGAAAAATGTGAAAAATTAAAATTTCTAAAAATGAAATAAATGCCTTCTATACACCTCAAACATTCACTCTATAATGGAAGATTGTTGTTTTTCGCAATATTTTTTGAAATTTGGGCTCTTTAACTAACACTAACACTTGCGCTGAGGCATCTTTTATGCTCATTTCTTGTCTTTAATGATTTATTCTGGGTTTTATTTTGTTTATTTAAAGAAAATGAACAAAAATACACACTATGGAAACATTTTTGTTTGATTCGTTTCGAGTGAGATTTTCACCTAAGAACTTTTCATGGAAAAATGTGAAAAATTAAAATTTCTAAAAATGAAATAAATGCCTTCTATACACCTCAAACATTCACTCTAAAATGGAAGATGGTTGTTTTTCGCAATATTTTTGGAAATTTGGGCTCTTTAACTACCACTAACACTTGCGCTGAGGCATCTTTTATGCTCATTTCTTGTCTTTAATGATTTATTCTGGGTTTTATTTTGTTTATTTGATGAAAATGAACAACAATACACACCATGGAAACATTTTTGTTTGATTCGTGTCGAGTGAGATTTTCACCTAGAACCCAAAGGGGGGGGTATTGGCACTTTTCATGGAAAAATGTAAAAAATTAAAATTTCTAAAAATGAAATAAATGCCTTCTATACACCTCAAACATTCACTCTATAATGGAAGACTGTTGTTTTTCGCAATATTTTTGGAAATTTGGACTCTTTTACTAACAATAACACTCGCGCTGAGGCATCTTTTATGCTGATTTCTTGTCTTTAATGATTTATTCTGGGTTTTATTTTGTTTATTTGAAGAAAATGAACAACAATACACATCATGGAAACATTTTTGTTTGATTCGTGTCGAGTTAGATTTTCACCTAGAACCCAAAGGGGGGGGTATTGGCACTTTTCATGAAAAAATGTGAAAAATTAAAATTTCTAAAAATGAAATAAATGCCTTCTATACACCTCAAACATTCACTCTATAATGGAAGATTGTTGTTTTTCGCAATATTTTTGGAAATTTGGGCTCTTTTACTAACATAAACACTTGCGCTGAGACATCTTTTATTCTCATTTATTGTCTTTAATGATTTATTCTGGGTTTTATTTTGTTTATTTGATGAAAATGAACAACAATACACACCATGGAAACATTTTTGTTTGATTCGTGTCGAGTGAGAATTTCACCTAGAACCCAAAGGGGGGGTATTGGCATTTTTCATGGAAAAATGTGAAAAATTAAAATTTCTAAAAATGAAATAAATGCCTTCTATACACCTCAAACATTCACTCCATGATGGATGATTGTTTTTTTTCGCAATATTTTTGGAAATTTGGGCTCTTTTACTAACATTAACACTTGCGCTGAGGCATCTTTTATGCTCATTTCTTGTCTTTAATGATTTATTCTGGGTTTTATTTTGTTTATTTGAAGTAAATGAACAACAATACACACAATGGAAACATTTTTGTTTGATTCGTTTCGAGTGAGATTTTAACCTAAGAACTTTTCATGGAAAAATGTGAAAAATTAAAATTTCTAAAAATGAAATAAATGCCTTCTATATACCTCAAACATTCACTCTATAGTGGAAGATTGTTGTTTTTCGCAATATTTTTGGAAATTTGGGCTCTTTTAGTAACATTAACACTTTCGCTGAGGCATCTTTTATGCTCATTTCTTGTCTTTAATGATTTATTCTGGGTTTTATTTTGTTTATTTGATGAAAATGAACAACAATACACACCATGGAAACATTTTTGTTTGAATCGTGTCGAGTGAGATTTTCACCTAGAACCCAAAGGGGGGGGGTATTCGCACTTTTCATGGAAAAATGTGAAAAATAAAAATTTCTAAAAATGAAATAAATGCCTTCTATACACCTCAAACATTCACTCTATAATGGAAGATTGTTGTTTTTCGCAATATTTTTGGAAATTTGGGCTCTTTTACTAACATTAACACTTGCGCTGAGGCATCTTTTATGCTCATTTCTTGTCTTTAATGATTTATTCTGGGTTTTATTTTGTTTATTTGATGAAAATGAACAACAATACACACCATGGAAACATTTTTGTTTGATTCGGTTCGAGTGAGATTTTCACCTAGAACTCAAGGGGGGGGTATTGGCACTTTTCATGGAAAAATTTGAAAAATTAAAATATCTAAAAATGAAATAAATTCCTTCTATACACCTCAAACATTCACTCTATAATGGAAGATTGTTGTTTTTCGCAATATTTTTGGAAATTTGGGCTCTTTTACTAACATTAACACTTGCGCTGAGGCATCTTTTATGCTCATTTCTTGTCTTTAGTGATTAATTCTGGGTTTTATTTTGTTTATTTGATGAAAATGAACAACAATACACACCATGGAAACATTTTTGTTTGATTCGTGTCGAGTGAGATTTTCACCTAGAACCCAGAGGCGGGGGTATTCGCACTTTTCATGGAAAAATGTGAAAAATTAAAATTTCTAAAAATGAATAAATGCCTTCTATACACCTCAAACATTCACTCTATAATGGAAGATTGTTGTTTTGCGCAATATTTTTGGAAATTTGGGCTCTTTTACTAACATTAACACTTGCGCTAAGGCATCTTTTATGCTCATTTCTTGTCTTTAATGATTTATTCTGGGTTTTATTTTGTTTATTTGATGTAAATGAACAACAATACACACCATGGAAACATTTTTGTTTGATTCGGTTCGAGTGAGATTTTCACCTAGAACCCAAAGGGGGGGGTATTGGCACTTTTCATGGAAAAATGTGAAAACTTAAAATGTCTAAAAATGAAATAAATGCCTTCTATACACCTCAAACATTCACTCTATAATGGAAGATTGTTGTTTTTCGCAATATTTTTGGAAATTTGGGCTCTTTTCCTAACATTAACACTCGCGCTGAGGCATCTTCGATGCTCATTTCTTGTCTTTAATGATTTATTCAAGGTTTTATTTTGTTTATTTGATGAAAATGAACAACAATACACACCATGGAAACATTTTTGTTTGATTCGTGTCGAGTGAGATTTTCACCTAGAACCCAAAGGGGGGGTATTGGCACTTTTCATGGAAAAATGTGAAAAATTAAAATTTCTAAAAATGAAATAAATGCCTTCTATACACCTCAAACATTCACTCTATAATGGAAGACTGTTGTTTTTCGCAATATTTTTGGAAATTTGGGCTCTTTTACTAACATTAACACTCGCGCAGAGGCACCTTTTATGCTCATTTCTTGTCTTTAATGATTTTTTCTGGGTTTTATTTTGTTTATTTGAAGAAAATGAACAACAATACACACCATGGAAACATTTTTGTTTGATTCGTGTCGAGTGAGATTTTCACCTAGAACCCAAAGGGGGGGGTATTCGCACTTTTCATGGAAAAATGTGAAAAATAAAAATTTCTAAAAATGAAATAAATGCCTTCTATACACCTCAAACATTCATTCTATAATGGAAGATTGTTGTTTTTCGCAATATTTTTGGAAATTTGCGCTCTTTTACTAACATTAACACTCGCGCTGAGGCATCTTTTATGCTCATTTCTTGTCTTTAATGATTTATTCTGGGTTTTATTTTGTTTATTTGATGAAAATGAACGACAATACACACCATGGAAACATTTTTGTTTGATTCGGTTCGAGTGAGATTTTCACCTAGAGCCCAAAGGGGGGGGTATTGGCACTTTTCATGGAAAAATGTGAAAATTTAAACTTTCTAAAAATGAAATAAATGCCTTCAATACACCTCAAACATTCACTCTATAACGGAAGATTGTTGTTTTTCGCAATATTTTTGGAAATTTGGGCTCTTTTACTAACATTAATACTTGCGCTGAGGCATCTTTTATGCTCATTTCTTGTCTTTAATGATTTATTCTGGGTTTTATTTTGTTTATTTGATGAAAATGAACAACAATACACACCATGGAAACATTTTTGTTTGATTCGTGTCGAGTGAGATTTTCACCTAGAACCCAAAGGGTATTGGCACTTTTCATGGAAAAATTTTAAATATTAAAATTTCTAAAAATGAAATAAATTCCTTCTATACACCTCAAACATTCACTCTATAATGGAAGATTGTTGTTTTTCGCAATATTTTGAAATTTGGGCTCTTTTACTAACATTAACACTTGCGCTGAGGCATCTTTTATGCTCATTTCTTGTCTTTAGTGATTTATTCTGGGTTTTATTTTGTTTATTTGATGAAAATGAACAACAATACACACCATGGAAACATTTTTGTTTGATTCGTGTCGAGTGAGATTTTCACCTAGAACCAGAGGCGGGGGTATTCGCACTTTTCAAGGAAAAATGTGAAAAATTAAAATTTCTAAAAATGAATAAATGCCTTCTATACACCTCAAACATTCACTATATAATGGAAGATTGTTGTTTTTCGCAATATTTTTGGAAATTTGGGCTCTTTTACTAACATTAACACTTGCGCTAAGGCATCTTTTATGCTCATTTCTTGTCTTTAATGATTTATTCTGGGTTTATTTTGTTTATTTGATGAAAATGAACAACAATACACACCATGGAAACATTTTTGTTTGATTCGTGTCGAGTGAGATTTTCACCTAGAACCCAAAGGGGGGGTATTGGCACTTTTCATGGAAAAATGTGAAAAATTAAAATTTCTAAAAATGAAATAAATGCCTTCTATACACCTCAAACATTCACTCTATAATGGAAGACTGTTGTTTTTCGCAATATTTTTGGAAATTTGGGCTCTTTCACTAACATTAACACTCGCGCTGAGGCATCTTTTATGCTCATTTCTTGTCTTTAATGATTTATTCTGGGTTTTATTTTGTTTATTTGATGAAAATGAACGACAATACACACCATGGAAACATTTTTGTTTGATTCGTGTCGAGTGAGATTTTCACCTAGAACCCAAAGGGGGGGGTATTCGCACTTTTCATGGAAAAATGTGAAAAATTAAAATTTCTAAAAATGAAATAAATGCCTTCTATACACCTCAAACATTCACTCTATAATGGAAGATTGTTGTTTTTCGCAATATTTTTGGAAATTTGGGCTCTTTAACTTACATTAACACTCGCGCTGAGGCATCTTTTATGCTCATTTCTTGTCTTTAATGATTTATTCTGGTTTTATTTTGTTTATTTGAAGTAAATGAACAACAATACACACAATGGAAACATTTTTGTTTGATTCGTTTCGAGTGAGATTTTAACCTAAGAACTTTTCATGGAAAAATGTGAAAAATTAAAATTTCTAAAAATGAAATAAATGCCTTCTATATACCTCAAACATTCACTCTATAATGGAAGATTGTTGTTTTTCGCAATATTTTTGGAAATTTGGGCTCTTTTAGTAACATTAACACTTTCGCTGAGGCATCTTTTATGCTCATTTCTTGTCTTTAATGATTTATTCTGGGTTTTTTTTGTCGAGTTAGATTTTCACCTAGAACCCAAAGGGGGGGGGATTGGCACTTTTCATGGAAAAATGTGAGAAATTAAAATTTCTAAAAATGAAATAAATGCCTTCTATACACCTCAAACATTATAAATAATGGAAGATTGTTGTTTTTCGCAATATTTTTGGAAATTTGGGCTCTTTTACTAACATTAACACTTTCGCTGACACATCTTTTATGCTCATTTCTTGTCTTTAATGATTTATTCTGGGTTTTCTTTTGTATATTTGATGAAAATGAACAACAATACACACCATGGAAACATTTTTGTTTGATTCGTGTCGAGTGAGATTTTCACCTAGAACCCATAGGGGGGTATTTGCACTTTTTATGGAAAAATGTGAAAAATTAAAATTTCTAAAAATGAAATAAATGCCTTCTATACACCTCAAACATTCACTCTATAATGGAAGATTGTTGTTTTTCGCAATATTTTTGAAATTTGGGCTCTTTAACTAACACTAACACTTGCGCTGAGGCATCTTTTATGCTCATTTCTTGTCTTTAATGATTTATTCTGGGTTTATTTTGTTTATTTAAAGAAAATGAACAACAATACACACTATGGAAACATTTTTGTTTGATTCGTTTCGAATGAGATTTTCACCTAAGAACTTTTCATGGAAAAATGTGAAAAATTAAAATTTCTAAAAATGAAATAAATGCCTTCTATACACCTCAAACATTCACTCTAAAATGGAAGATTGTTGTTTTTCGCAATATTTTTGGAAATTTGGGCTCTTTAACTACCACTAACACTTGCGCTGAGGCATCTTTTATGCTCATTTCTTGTCTTTAATGATTTATTATGGGTTTTATTTTGTTTATTTGATGAAAATGAACAACAATACACACCATCGAAACATTTTTGTTTGATTCGTGTCGAGTGAGATTTTCACCTAGAACCCAAAGGGGGGGGTATTGGCACTTTTCATGGAAAAATGTGAAAAATTAAAATTTCTAAAAATGAAATAAATGCCTTCTATACACCTCAAACATTCACTCTATAATGGAAGACTGTTGTTTTTCGCAATATTTTTGGAAATTTGGACTCTTTTACTAACAATAACACTCGCGCTGAGGCATCTTTTATGCTCATTTCTTGTCTTTAATGATTTATTCTGGGTTTTATTTTGTTTATTTGAAGAAAATGAACAACAATACACATCATGGAAACATTTTTGTTTGATTCGTGTCGAGTTAGATTTTCACCTAGAACCCAAAGGGGGGGTATTGGCACTTTTCATGAAAAAATGTGAAAAATTAAAATTTCTAAAAATGAAATAAATGCCTTCTATACACCTCAAACATTCACTCTATAATGGAAGATTGTTGTTTTTCGCAATATTTTTGGAAATTTGGGCTCTTTTACTAACATAAACACTTGCGCTGAGACATCTTTTATTCTCATTTATTGTCTTTAATGATTTATTCTGGGTTTTATTTTGTTTATTTGATGAAAATGAACAACAATACACACCATGGAAACATTTTTGTTTGATTCGTGTCGAGTGAGAATTTCACCTAGAACCCAAAGGGGGGTATTGGCATTTTTCATTGAAAAATGTGAAAAATTAAAATTTCTAAAAATGAAATAAATGCCTTCTATACACCTCAAACATTCACTCCATGATGGATGATTGTTTTTTTTCGCAATATTTTTGGAAATTTGGGCTCTTTTACTAACATTAACACTTGCGCTGAGGCATCTTTAATGCTCATTTCTTGTCTTTAATGATTTATTCTGGGTTTTATTTTGTTTATTTGAAGTAAATGAACAACAATACACACAATGGAAACATTTTTGTTTGATTCGTTTCGAGTGAGATTTTAACCTAAGAACTTTTCATGGAAAAATGTGAAAAATTAAAATTTCTAAAAATGAAATAAATGCCTTCTATATACCTCAAACATTCACTCTATAGTGGAAGATTGTTGTTTTTCGCAATATTTTTGGAAATTTGGGCTCTTTTAGTAACATTAACACTTTCCCTGAGGCATCTTTTATGCTCATTTCTTGTCTTTAATGATTTATTCTGGGTTTTTTTTGTTTATTTGATGAAAATGAACAACAATACACACCATGGAAACATTTTTGTTTGATTCGTGTCGAGTGAGATTTTCACCTAGAACCCAAAGGGGGGGTATTGGTACTTTTCATGGAAAAATGTGAAAAATTAAAATTTCTAAAAATGAAATAAATGCCTTCTATACACCTCAAACATTCACTCTATAATGGAAGACTGTTGTTTTTCGCAATATTTTTGGAAATTTGGGCTCTTTTACTAACATTAACACTCGCGCTGAGGCATCTTTTATGCTCATTTCTTGTCTTTAATGATTTATTCTGGGTTTTATTTTGTTTATTTGATGAAAATGAACAACAATACACACCATGGAAACATTTTTGTTTGATTCGTGTCGAGTGAGATTTTCACCTAGAACCCAAAGGGGGGGGTATTCGCACTTTTCATGGAAAAATGTGAAAAATAAAAATTTCTAAAAATGAAATAAATGCCTTCTATACACCTCAAACATTCACTCTATAATGGAAGATTGTTGTTTTTCGCAATATTTTTGGAAATTTGGGCTCTTTTACTAACATTAACACTTGCGCTGAGGCATCTTTTATGCTCATTTCTTGTCTTTAATGATTTATTCTGGGTTTTATTTTGTTTATTTGATGAAAATGAACAACAATACACACCATGGAAACATTTTTGTTTGATTCGGTTCGAGTGAGATTTTCACCTAGAACTCAAGGGGGGGGTATTGGCACTTTTCATGGAAAAATTTGAAAAATTAAAATTTCTAAAAATGAAATAAATTCCTTCTATACACCTCAAACATTCACTCTATAATGGAAGATTGTTGTTTTTCGCAATATTTTTGGAAATTTGGGCTCTTTTACTAACATTAACACTTGCGCTGAGGCATCTTTTATGCTCATTTCTTGTCTTTAGTGATTAATTCTGGGTTTTATTTTGTTTATTTGATGAAAATGAACAACAATACACACCATGGAAACATTTTTGTTTGATTCGTGTCGAGTGAGATTTTCACCTAGAACCCAGAGGCGGGGGTATTCGCACTTTTCATGGAAAAATGTGAAAAATTAAAATTTCTAAAAATGAAATAAATGCCTTCTATACACCTCAAACATTCATTCTATAATGGAAGATTGTTGTTTTTCGCAATATTTTTGGAAATTTGCGCTCTTTTACTAACATTAACACTCGCGCTGAGGCATCTTTTATGCTCATTTCTTGTCTTTAATGATTTATTCTGGGTTTTATTTTGTTTATTTGATGAAAATGAACGACAATACACACCATGGAAACATTTTTGTTTGATTCGGTTCGAGTGAGATTTTCACCTAGAGCCCAAAGGGGGGGGTATTGGCACTTTTCATGGAAAAATGTGAAAATTTAAACTTTCTAAAAATGAAATAAATGCCTTCAATACACCTCAAACATTCACTCTATAACGGAAGATTGTTGTTTTTCGCAATATTTTTGGAAATTTGGGCTCTTTTACTAACATTAATACTTGCGCTGAGGCATCTTTTATGCTCATTTCTTGTCTTTAATGATTTATTCTGGGTTTTATTTTGTTTATTTGATGAAAATGAACAACAATACACACCATGGAAACATTTTTGTTTGATTCGTGTCGAGTGAGATTTTCACCTAGAACCCAAAGGGTATTGGCACTTTTCATGGAAAAATTTTAAATATTAAAATTTCTAAAAATGAAATAAATTCCTTCTATACACCTCAAACATTCACTCTATAATGGAAGATTGTTGTTTTTCGCAATATTTTTGAAAATTTGGGCTCTTTTACTAACATTAACACTTGCGCTGAGGCATCTTTTATGCTCATTTCTTGTCTTTAGTGATTTATTCTGGGTTTTATTTTGTTTATTTGATGAAAATGAACAACAATACACACCATGGAAACATTTTTGTTTGATTCGTGTCGAGTGAGATTTTCACCTAGAACCCAGAGGCGGGGGTATTCGCACTTTTCAAGGAAAAATGTGAAAAATTAAAATTTCTAAAAATGAATAAATGCCTTCTATACACCTCAAACATTCACTATATAATGGAAGATTGTTGTTTTTCGCAATATTTTTGGAAATTTGGGCTCTTTTATTAACATTAACACTTGCGCTAAGGCATCTTTTATGCTCATTTCTTGTCTTTAATGATTTATTCTGGGTTTTATTTTGTTTATTTGATGAAAATGAACAACAATACACACCATGGAAACATTTTTGTTTGATTCGTGTCGAGTGAGATTTTCACCTAGAACCCAAAGGGGGGGTATTGGCACTTTTCATGGAAAAATGTGAAAAATTAAAATTTCTAAAAATGAAATAAATGCCTTCTATACACCTCAAACATTCACTCTATAATGGAAGACTGTTGTTTTTCGCAATATTTTTGGAAATTTGGGCTCTTTCACTAACATTAACACTCGCGCTGAGGCATCTTTTATGCTCATTTCTTGTCTTTAATGATTTATTCTGGGTTTTATTTTGTTTATTTGATGAAAATGAACGACAATACACACCATGGAAACATTTTTGTTTGATTCGTGTCGAGTGAGATTTTCACCTAGAACCCAAAGGGGGGGGTATTCGCACTTTTCATGGAAAAATGTGAAAAATTAAAATTTCTAAAAATGAAATAAATGCCTTCTATACACCTCAAACATTCACTCTATAATGGAAGATTGTTGTTTTTCGCAATATTTTTGGAAATTTGGGCTCTTTAACTTACATTAACACTCGCGCTGAGGCATCTTTTATGCTCATTTCTTGTCTTTAATGATTTATTCTGGGTTTTATTTTGTTTATTTGAAGTAAATGAACAACAATACACACAATGGAAACATTTTTGTTTGATTCGTTTCGAGTGAGATTTTAACCTAAGAACTTTTCATGGAAAAATGTGAAAAATTAAAATTTCTAAAAATGAAATAAATGCCTTCTATATACCTCAAACATTCACTCTATAATGGAAGATTGTTGTTTTTCGCAATATTTTTGGAAATTTGGGCTCTTTTAGTAACATTAACACTTTCGCTGAGGCATCTTTTATGCTCATTTCTTGTCTTTAATGATTTATTCTGGGTTTTTTTTGTCGAGTTAGATTTTCACCTAGAACCCAAAGGGGGGGGGATTGGCACTTTTCATGGAAAAATGTGAGAAATTAAAATTTCTAAAAATGAAATAAATGCCTTCTATACACCTCAAACATTATAAATAATGGAAGATTGTTGTTTTTCGCAATATTTTTGGAAATTTGGGCTCTTTTACTAACATTAACACTTTCGCTGACACATCTTTTATGCTCATTTCTTGTCTTTAATGATTTATTCTGGGTTTTCTTTTGTATATTTGATGAAAATGAACAACAATACACACCATGGAAACATTTTTGTTTGATTCGTGTCGAGTGAGATTTTCACCTAGAACCCATAGGGGGGTATTTGCACTTTTTATGGAAAAATGTGAAAAATTAAAATTTCTAAAAATGAAATAAATGCCTTCTATACACCTCAAACATTCACTCTATAATGGAAGATTGTTGTTTTTCGCAATATTTTTTGAAATTTGGGCTCTTTAACTAACACTAACACTTGCGCTGAGGCATCTTTTATGCTCATTTCTTGTCTTTAATGATTTATTCTGGGTTTTATTTTGTTTATTTAAAGAAAATGAACAACAATACACACTATGGAAACATTTTTGTTTGATTCGTTTCGAGTGAGATTTTCACCTAAGAACTTTTCATGGAAAAATGTGAAAAATTAAAATTTCTAAAAATGAAATAAATGCCTTCTATACACCTCAAACATTCACTCTAAAATGGAAGATTGTTGTTTTTCGCAATATTTTTGGAAATTTGGGCTCTTTAACTACCACTAACACTTGCGCTGAGGCATCTTTTATGCTCATTTCTTGTCTTTAATGATTTATTATGGGTTTTATTTTGTTTATTTGATGAAAATGAACAACAATACACACCATCGAAACATTTTTGTTTGATTCGTGTCGAGTGAGATTTTCACCTAGAACCCAAAGGGGGGGGTATTGGCACTTTTCATGGAAAAATGTGAAAAATTAAAATTTCTAAAAATGAAATAAATGCCTTCTATACACCTCAAACATTCACTCTATAATGGAAGACTGTTGTTTTTCGCAATATTTTTGGAAATTTGGACTCTTTTAATAACAATAACACTCGCGCTGAGGCATCTTTTATGCTCATTTCTTGTCTTTAATGATTTATTCTGGGTTTTATTTTGTTTATTTGAAGAAAATGAACAACAATACACATCATGGAAACATTTTTGTTTGATTCGTGTCGAGTTAGATTTTCACCTAGAACCCAAAGGGGGGGTATTGGCACTTTTCATGAAAAAATGTGAAAAATTAAAATTTCTAAAAATGAAATAAATGCCTTCTATACACCTCAAACATTCACTCTATAATGGAAGATTGTTGTTTTTCGCAATATTTTTGGAAATTTGGGCTCTTTTACTAACATAAACACTTGCGCTGAGACATCTTTTATTCTCATTTATTGTCTTTAATGATTTATTCTGGGTTTTATTTTGTTTATTTGATGAAAATGAACAACAATACACACCATGGAAACATTTTTGTTTGATTCGTGTCGAGTGAGAATTTCACCTAGAACCCAAAGGGGGGGTATTGGCATTTTTCATTGAAAAATGTGAAAAATTAAAATTTCTAAAAATGAAATAAATGCCTTCTATACACCTCAAACATTCACTCCATGATGGATGATTGTTTTTTTTCGCAATATTTTTGGAAATTTGGGCTCTTTTACTAACATTAACACTTGCGCTGAGGCATCTTTAATGCTCATTTCTTGTCTTTAATGATTTATTCTGGGTTTTATTTTGTTTATTTGAAGTAAATGAACAACAATACACACAATGGAAACATTTTTGTTTGATTCGTTTCGAGTGAGATTTTAACCTAAGAACTTTTCATGGAAAAATGTGAAAAATTAAAATTTCTAAAAATGAAATAAATGCCTTCTATATACCTCAAACATTCACTCTATAGTGGAAGATTGTTGTTTTTCGCAATATTTTTGGAAATTTGGGCTCTTTTAGTAACATTAACACTTTCCCTGAGGCATCTTTTATGCTCATTTCTTGTCTTTAATGATTTATTCTGGGTTTTTTTTGTTTATTTGATGAAAATGAACAACAATACACACCATGGAAACATTTTTGTTTGATTCGTGTCGAGTGAGATTTTCACCTAGAACCCAAAGGGGGGGTATTGGTACTTTTCATGGAAAAATGTGAAAAATTAAAATTTCTAAAAATGAAATAAATGCCTTCTATACACCTCAAACATTCACTCTATAATGGAAGACTGTTGTTTTTCGCAATATTTTTGGAAATTTGGGCTCTTTTACTAACATTAACACTCGCGCTGAGGCATCTTTTATGCTCATTTCTTGTCTTTAATGATTTATTCTGGGTTTTATTTTGTTTATTTGATGAAAATGAACAACAATACACACCATGGAAACATTTTTGTTTGATTCGTGTCGAGTGAGATTTTCACCTAGAACCCAAAGGGGGGGGTATTCGCACTTTTCATGGAAAAATGTGAAAAATAAAAATTTCTAAAAATGAAATAAATGCCTTCTATACACCTCAAACATTCACTCTATAATGGAAGATTGTTGTTTTTCGCAATATTTTTGGAAATTTGGGCTCTTTTACTAACATTAACACTTGCGCTGAGGCATCTTTTATGCTCATTTCTTGTCTTTAATGATTTATTCTGGGTTTTATTTTGTTTATTTGATGAAAATGAACAACAATACACACCATGGAAACATTTTTGTTTGATTCGGTTCGAGTGAGATTTTCACCTAGAACTCAAGGGGGGGTATTGGCACTTTTCATGGAAAAATTTGAAAAATTAAAATTTCTAAAAATGAAATAAATTCCTTCTATACACCTCAAACATTCACTCTATAATGGAAGATTGTTGTTTTTCGCAATATTTTTGGAAATTTGGGCTCTTTTACTAACATTAACACTTGCGCTGAGGCATCTTTTATGCTCATTTCTTGTCTTTAGTGATTAATTCTGGGTTTTATTTTGTTTATTTGATGAAAATGAACAACAATACACACCATGGAAACATTTTTGTATGATTCGTGTCGAGTGAGATTTTCACCTAGAACCCAGAGGCGGGGGTATTCGCACTTTTCATGGAAAAATGTGAAAAATTAAAATTTCTAAAAATGAATAAATGCCTTCTATACACCTCAAACATTCACTCTATAATGGAAGATTGTTGTTTTTCGCAATATTTTTGGAAATTTGGGCTCTTTTACTAACATTAACACTTGCGCTAAGGCATCTTTTATGCTCATTTCTTGTCTTTAATGATTTATTCTGGGTTTTATTTTGTTTATTTGATGTAAATGAACAACAATACACACCATGGAAACATTTTTGTTTGATTCGGTTCGAGTGAGATTTTCACCTAGAACCCAAAGGGGGGGGTATTGGCACTTTTCATGGAAAAATGTGAAAACTTAAAATGTCTAAAAATGAAATAAATGCCTTCTATACACCTCAAACATTCACTCTATAATGGAAGATTGTTGTTTTTCGCAATATTTTTGGAAATTTGGGCTCTTTTACTAACATTAACACTCGCGCTGAGGCATCTTTGATGCTCATTTCTTGTCTTTAATGATTTATTCAAGGTTTTATTTTGTTTATTTGATGAAAATGAACAACAATACACACCATGGAAACATTTTTGTTTGATTCGTGTCGAGTGAGATTTTCACCTAGAACCCAAAGGGGGGGTATTGGCACTTTTCATGGAAAAATGTGAAAAATTAAAATTTCTAAAAATGAAATAAATGCCTTCTATACACCTCAAACATTCACTCTATAATGGAAGATTGTTGTTTTTCGCAATATTTTTGGAAATTTGGGCTCTTTTACTAACATTAACACTTGCGCTGAGGCATCTTTTATGCTCATTTCTTGTCTTTAGTGATTAATTCTGGGTTTTATTTTGTTTATTTGATGAAAATGAACAACAATACACACCATGGAAACATTTTGGTTTGATTCGTGTCGAGTGAGATTTTCACCTAGAACCCAGAGGCGGGGGTATTCGCACTTTTCATGGAAAAATGTGAAAAATTAAAATTTCTAAAAATGAATAAATGCCTTCTATACACCTCAAACATTCACTCTATAATGGAAGATTGTTGTTTTTCGCAATATTTTTGGAAATTTGGGCTCTTTTACTAACATTAACACTTGCGCTAAGGCATCTTTTATGCTCATTTCTTGTCTTTAATGATTTATTCTGGGTTTTATTGTGTTTATTTGATGTAAATGAACAACAATACACACCATGGAAACATTTTTGTTTGATTCGGTTCGAGTGAGATTTTCACCTAGAACCCAAAGGGGGGGGTATTGGTACTTTTCATGGAAAAATGTGAAAACTTAAAATGTCTAAAAATGAAATAAATGCCTTCTATACACCTCAAACATTCACTCTATAATGGAAGATTGTTGTTTTTCGCAATATTTTTGGAAATTTGGGCTCTTTTACTAACATTAACACTCGCGCTGAGGCATCTTTGATGCTCATTTCTTGTCTTTAATGATTTATTCAAGGTTTTATTTTGTTTATTTGATGAAAATGAACAACAATACACACCATGGAAACATTTTTGTTTGATTCGTGTCGAGTGAGATTTTCACCTAGAACCCAAAGGGGGGGGTATTGGCACTTTTCATGGAAAAATGTGAAAACTTAAAATGTCTAAAAATGAAATAAATGCCTTCTATACACCTCAAACATTCACTCTATAATGGAAGACTGTTGTTTTTCGCAATATTTTTGGAAATTTGGGCTCTTTTACTAACATTAACACTCGCGCAGAGGCACCTTTTATGCTCATTTCTTGTCTTTAATGATTTTATCTGGGTTTTATTTTGTTTATTTGAAGAAAATGAACAACAATACACACCATGGAAACATTTTTGTTTGATTCGTGTCGAGTTAGATTTTCACCTAGAACCCAAAGGGGGGGGTATTCGCACTTTTCATGGAAAAATGTGAAAAATAAAAATTTCTAAAAATGAAATAAATGCCTTCTATACACCTCAAACATTCACTCTATAATGGAAGATTGTTGTTTTTCGCAATATTTTTGGAAATTTGCGCTCTTTTACTAACATTAACACTCGCGCTGAGGCATCTTTTATGCTCATTTCTTGTCTTTAATGATTTATTCTGGGTTTTATTTTGTTTATTTGATGAAAATGAACGACAATACACACCATGGAAACATTTTTGTTTGATTCGTGTCGAGTGAGATTTTCACCTAGAACCCAAAGGGGGGGTATTGGCACTTTTCATGGAAAAATGTGAAAAATTAAAATTTCTAAAAATGAAATAATTGCTTTCTATACACCTCAAACATTCACTCTATAATGGAAGACTGTTGTTTTTCGCAATATTTTTGGAAATTTGGGCTCTTTTACTAACATTAACACTCGCGCTGAGGCATCTTTTATGCTCATTTCTTGTCTTTAATGATTTATTCTGGGTTTTATTTTGTTTATTTGATGAAAATGAACAACAATACACACCATGGAAACATTTTTGTTTGATTCGTGTCGTGTGAGATTTTCACCTAGAACCCAAAGGGGGGGGTATTGGCACTTTTCATGGAAAAATGTGAAAAATAAAAATTTCTAAAAATGAAATAAATGCCTTCTATACACCTCAAACATTCACTCTATAATGGAAGATTGTTGTTTTTCGCAATATTTTTGGAAATTTGGGCTCTTTTACTAACATTAACACTTGCGCTGAGGCATCTTTTATGCTCATTTCTTGTCTTTAATGATTTATGCTGGGTTTTATTTTGTTTATTTGATGAAAATGAACAACAATACACACCATGGAAACATTTTTGTTTGAGTCGGTTCGAGTGAGATTTTCACCTAGAACCCAAAGGGGGGGTATTGGCACTTTTCATGGAAAAATGTGAAAAATTAAAATTTCTAATAATGAAATAAATGATTTCTATACACCTCAAACATTCACTCTATAACGGAAGATTGTTGTTTTTCGCAATATTTTTTGAAATTTGGGCTCTTTTACTAACATTAATACTTGCGCTGAGGCATTTTTATGCTCATTTCTTGTCTTTATTGATTTATTCTGTGTTTTATTTTGTTTATTTGATGAAAATGAACAACAATACACATAATGGAAACATTTTTGTTTGATTCGTGTCGGGTGAGATTTTCACCTAGAACCCAAAGGGGGGGGTATTGGCACTTTTCATGGAAAAATGTGAAAAATTAAAATTTCTAAAAATGAAATAAATGCCTTCTATACACCTCAAACATTCACTCTATAATGGAAGATTGTTGTTTTTCGCAATATTTTTGGAAATTTGGGCTCTTTTACTAACATTAACACTTGCGCTGAGGCATCTTTTATGCTCATTTCTTGTCTTTTATGATTTATTCTGGGTTTTATTTTGTTTATTTGATGAAAATGAAATACAATACACACCATGAAAACATTTTTGTTTGATTCGTGTCAAGTGAGATTTTCACCTAGAACCCAAAGGGGGGGAAAAATGTGAAAAATTAAAATTTCTAAAAATGAAATAAATGCCTTCAATACACCTCAAACATTCACTCTATAATGGAAGATTGTTGTTTTTCGCAATATTTTTGGAAATTTGGGCTCTTTTACTAACATTAACACTTGCGCTGAGGCATCTTTTATGCTCATTTCTTGTCTTTAATGATTTATTCTGGGTTTTATTTTGTTTATTTGATGAAAATGAACAACAATACACACCATGGAAACATTTTTGTTTGATTCGTGTCGAGTGAGATTTTCACCTAGAACCCAAAGGGGGGGGGTATTGGCACTTTTCATGGAAAAATGTGAAAAATTAAAATTTCTAAAAATGAAATAAATGCCTTCTATTCACCTCAAACATTCACTCTATAATGGAAGACTGTTGTTTTTCGCAATATTTTTGGAAATTTGGGCTCTTTTACTAACATTAACACTCGCGCTGAGGCATCTTTTATGCTCGTTACTTGTCTTTAATGATTTATTCTGGGTTTTATTTTGTTTATTTGATGAAAATGAACAACAATACACACCATGGAAACATTTTTGTTTGATTCGTGTCGAGTGAGATTTTCACCTAGAACCCAGAGGCGGGGGTATTCGCACTTTTCATGGAAAAATGTGAAAAATTAAAATTTCTAAAAATGAATAAATGCCTTCTATACACCTCAAACATTCACTCTATAATGGAAGATTGTTGTTTTTCTAATATTTTTGGAAATTTGGGCTCTTTTACTAACATTTACACTTGCGCTAAGGCATCTTTTATGCTCATTTCTTGTCTTTAATGATTTATTCTGGGTTTTATTTTGTTTATTTGATGAAAATGAACAACAATACACACCATGGAAACATTTTTGTTTGATTCGTGTCGAGTGAGATTTTCACCTAGAGCCCAAAGGGGGGGTATTGGCACTTTTCATGGAAAAATGTGAAAAATTAAAATTTCTAAAAATGAAATAAATGCCTTCTATACACCTCAAACATTCACTCTATAACGGAAGATTGTTGTTTTTCGCAATATTTTTGGAAATTTGGGCTCTTTTACTAACATTAATACTTGCGCTGAGGCATCTTTTATGCTCATTTCTTGTCTTTAATGATTTATTCTGGGTTTTATTTTGTTTATTTGATGAAAATGAACAACAATACACACCATGGAAACATTTTTGTTTGATTCGTGTCGAGTGATATTTTCACCTAGAACCCAAACGCGGGGGTATTCGCACTTTTCATGGAAAAATGTGAAAAATTAAAATTTCTAAAAATGAAATAAATTCCTTCTATACACGTCAAATATTCACTCTATAATGGAAGATTGTTGTTTTTCGCAATATTTTTGAAAATTTGGGCTCTTTTACTAACATTAACACTTGCGCTGAGGCATCTTTTATGCTCATTTCTTGTCTTTAGTGATTTATTCTGGGTTTTATTTTGTTTATTTGATGAAAATGAACAACAATACACACCATGGAAACATTTTTGTTTGATTCGTGTCGAGTGAGATTTTCACCTAGAGCCCAAAGGGGGGGGGATTGGCCCTTTTCATGGAAAAATGTGAAAAATTAAAATTTCTAAAAATGAAATAAATGCCTTCTATACACCTCAAACATTCACTCTATAATGGAAGACTGTTGTTTTTCGCAATATTTTTGGAAATTTGGGCTCTTTTACTAACATTAACACTTGCGCTGAGGCATCTTTTATGCTCATTTCTTGTCTTTAATGATTTATTCTGGGTTTTATTTTGTTTATTTGATGAAAATGAACAACAATACACACCATGGAAACATTTTTGTTTGATTCGTGTCGAGTGAGGTTTTCACCTAGAACCCAGAGGCGGGGGTATTCGCACTTTTCATGGAAAAATGTGAAAAATTAAAATTTCTAAAAATGAATAAATGCCTTCTATACACCTCAAACATTCACTCTATAATGGAAGATTGTTGTTTATCCAATATTTTTGGAAATTTGGGCTCTTTTACTAACATTAACACTTGCACTAAGGCATCTTTTATGCTCATTTCTTGTCTTTAATGATTTATTCTGGGTTTTATTTTGTTTATTTGATGAAAATGAACAACAATACACACCATGGAAACATTTTTGTTTGATTCGGTTCGAGTGAGATTTTCACCTAGAACCCAAAGGGGGGGTATTGGCACTTTTCATGGAAAAATGTGAAAAATTAAAATTTCTAATAATGAAATAAATGCCTTCTATACACGTCAAACATTCACTCTATAATGGAAGATTGTTGTTTTTCGCAATATTTTTGAAAATTTGGGCTCTTTTACTAACATTAACACTTGCGCTGAGGCATCTTTTATGCTCATTTCTTGTCTTTAATGATTTATTCTGGGTTTTATTTTGTTTATTTGATGAAAATGAACAACAATACACACCATGGAAACATTTTTGTTTGATTCGTGTCGAGTGAGATTTTCACCTAGAACCCAGAGGCGGGGGTATTCGCACTTTTCATGGAAAAATGTGAAAAATTAAAATTTCTAAAAATGAATAAATGCCTTCTATACACCTCAAACATTCACTCTATAATGGAAGATTGTTGTTTTTCCAATATTTTTGGAAATTTGGGCTCTTTTACTAACATTAACACTTGCGCTAAGGCATCTTTTATGCTCATTTCTTGTCTTTAATGATTTATTCTGGGTTTTATTTTGTTTATTTGATGAAAATGAACAACAATACACACCATGGAAACATTTTTGTTTGATTCGTGTCGAGTGAGATTTTCACCTAGAACCCAAAGGGGGGGTATTGGCACTTTTCATGGAAAAATGTGAAAAATTAAAATTTCTAAAAATGAAATAAATGCCTTCTATACACCTCAAACATTCACTCTATAATGGAAGACTGTTGTTTTTCGCAATATTTTTGGAAATTTGGGCTCTTTTACTAACATTAACACTCGCGCTGAGGCATCTTTTATGCTCATTTCTTGTCTTTAATGATTTATTCTGGGTTTTATTTTGTTTATTTGATGAAAATGAACAACAATACACACCATGGAAACATTTTTGTTTGATTCGTGTCGTGTGAGATTTTCACCTAGAACCCAAAGGGGGGGGTATTCGCATTTTTCATGGAAAAATGTGAAAAATAAAAATTTCTAAAAATGAAATAAATGCCTTCTATACACCTCAAACATTCACTCTATAATGGAAGATTGTTGTTTTTCGCAATATTTTTGGAAATTTGGGCTCTTTTACTAACATTAACACTAGCGCTGAGGCATCTTTTATGCTCATTACTTGTCTTTAATGATTTATTCTGGGTTTTATTTTGTTTATTTGATGAAAATGAACAACAATACACACCATGGAAACATTTTTGTTTGATTCGGTTCGAGTGAGATTTTCACCTAGAACCCAAAGGGGGGGTATTGGCACTTTTCATGGAAAAATGTGAAAAATTAAAATTTCTAATAATGAAATAAATGCCTTCTATACACCTCAAACATTCACTCTATAACGGAAGATTGTTGTTTTTCGCAATATTTTTGGTAATTTGGGCTCTTTTACTAACATTAATACTTGCGCTGAGGCATTTTTAAGCTCATTTCTTGTCTTTAATGATTTATTCTGGTTTTTATTTTGTTTATTTGATGGAAATGAACAACAATACACACCAGGGAAACATTTTTGTTTGATTCGTGTCGAGTGAGATTTTCACCTAGAACCCAAAGGGGGGGTATTGGCACTTTTCATGGAAAAATGTGAAAAATTAAAATTTCTAAAAATGAAATAAATGCCTTCTATACACCTCAAACATTCACTCTATAATGGAAGATTGTTGTTTTTCGCAATATTTTTGGAAATTTGGGCTCTTTTACTAACATTAACACTTGCGCTGAGGCATCTTTTATGCTCATTTCTTGTCTTTAATGATTTATTCTGGGTTTTATTTTGTTTATTTGATGAAAATGAACAACAATACACACCATGGAAACATTTTTGTTTGATTCGTATCGAGTGAGATTTTCACCTAGAACCCAAAGGGGGGGGTATTGGCACTTTTCATGGAAAAATGTGAAAAATTAAAATTTCTAAAAATGAAATAAATGCCTTCTATACACCTCAAACATTCACTCTATAATGGAAGATTGTTGTTTTTCGCAATATTTTTGGAAATTTGGGCTCTTTTAATAACATTAACACTTGCGCTGAGGCATCTTTTATGCTCATTTCTTGTCTTTAATGATTTATTCTGGGTTGTATTTTGTTTATTTGATGAAAATGAAATACAATACACACCATGAAAACATTTTTGTTTGATTCGTGTCGAGTGAGATTTTCACCTAGAAGCCAAAGGGGGGGGTATTGGCACTTTTCATGGAAAAATGTGAAAAATTAAAATTTCTAAAAATTAAATAAATGCCTTCTATAAACCTCAAAAATTCACTCTATAATGGAAGATTGTTGTTTTTCGCAATATTCTTGGAAATTTGGGCTCTTTTACTAACATTAACACTTGCGCTGAGGCATCTTTTATGCTCATTTCTTGTCTTTAATGATTTATTCTGGGTTTTATTTTGTTTATTTGATGAAAATGAACAACAATACACTCCATGGAAACATTTTTGTTTGATTCGTGTCGAGTGAGATTTTCACCTAGAACCAAAAGGGGGGCGAGGTATTCGCACTTTTCATGGAAAAATGTGAAAAATAAAAATTTCTAAAAATGAAATAAATGCCTTCTATACACCTCAAACATTCACTCTATAATGGAAGATTGTTGTTTTTCGCAATATTTTTGGAAATTTGGGCTCTTTAACTAACACTTACACTTGCGCTGAGGCATCTTTTATGCTCATTTCTTGTCTTTAATGATTTATTCTGGGTTTTATTTTGTTTATTTAAAGAAAATGAACAACAATACACACTATGGAAACATTTTTGTTTGATTCGTTTCGAGTGAGATTTTCACCTAAGAACTTTTCATGGAAAAATGTGAAAAATTAAAATTTCTAAAAATGAAATAAATGCCTTCTATACACCTCAAACATTCACTCTAAAATGGAAGATTGTTGTTTTTCGCAATATTTTTGGAAATTTGGGCTCTTTAACTACCACTAACACTTGCGCTGAGGCATCTTTTATGCTCATTTCTTGTCTTTAATGATTTATTCTGGGTTTTATTTTGTTTATTTGATGAAAATGAACAACAATACACACCATGGAAACATTTTTGTTTGATTCGTGTCGAGTAAGATTTTCACCTAGAACCCAAAGGGGGGGGTATTGGCACTTTTCATGGAAAAATGTGAAAAATTAAAATTTCTAAAAATGAAATAAATGCCTTCTATACACCTCAAACATTATAAATAATGGAAGATTGTTGTTTTTCGCAATATTTTTGGAAATTTGGGCTCTTTTACTAACATTAACACTTTCGCTGAGGCATCTTTTTTGCTCATTTCTTGTCTTTAATGATTTATTCTGGGTTTTATTTTGTTTATTTGAAGAAAATGAACAACAATACACATCATGGAAACATTTTTGTTTGATTCGTGTCGAGTTAGATTTTCACCTTGAACCCAAAGGGGGGGGTATTGGCACTTTTCATGAAAAAATGTGAAAAATTAAAATTTCTAAAAATGAAATAAATGCCTTCTATACACCTCAAACATTCACTCTATAATGGAAGATTGTTGTTTTTCGCAATATTTTTGGAAATTTGGGCTCTTTTACTAACATAAACACTTGCGCTGAGATATCTTTTATTCTCATTTAGTGTCTTTAATGATTTATTCTGGGTTTTATTTAGTTTATTTGATGAAAATGAACAACAATACACACCATGGAAACATTTTTGTTTGATTCGTGTCGAGTGAGAATTTCACCTAGAACCCAAAGGGGGGGTATTGGCATTTTTCATGGAAAAATGTGAAAAATTAAAATTTCTAAAAATGAAATAAATGCCTTCTATACACCTCAAACATTCACTCCATGATGGATGATTGTTTTTTTTCGCAATATTTTTGGAAATTTGGGCTCTTTTACTAACATTAACACTTGCGCTGAGGCATCTTTTATGCTCATTTCTTGTCTTTAATGATTTATTCTGGGTTTTATTTTGTTTATTTGAAGTAAATGAACAACAATACACACAATGGAAACATTTTTGTTTGATTCGTTTCGAGTGAGATTTTAACCTAAGAACTTTTCATGGAAAAATGTGAAAAATTAAAATTTCTAAAAATGAAATAAATGCCTTCTATATACCTCAAACATTCACTCTATAGTGGAAGATTGTTGTTTTTCGCAATATTTTTGGAAATTTGGGCTCTTTTAGTAACATTAACACTTTCGCTGAGGCATCTTTTATGCTCATTTCTTGTCCTTAATGATTTATTCTGGTTTTTTTTTGTTTATTTGATGAAAATGAACAACAATACACACCATGGAAACATTTTTGTTTGATTCGTGTCGAGTGAGATTTTCACCTAGAACCCAAAGGGGGGGTATTGGCACTTTTCATGGAAAAATGTGAAAAATTAAAATTTCTAAAAATGAAATAAATGCCTTCTATACACCTCAAACATTCACTCTATAATGGAAGACTGTTGTTTTTCGCAATATTTTTGGAAATTTGGGCTCTTTTACTAACATTAACACTCGCGCTGAGGCATCTTTTATGCTCATTTCTTGTCTTTAATGATTTATTCTGGGTTTTATTTTGTTTATTTGATGAAAATGAACAACAATACACACCATGGAAACATTTTTGTTTGATTCGTGTCGAGTGAGATTTTCACCTAGAACCCAAAGGGGGGGGTATTCGCACTTTTCATGGAAAAATGTGAAAAATAAAAATTTCTAAAAATGAAATAAATGCCTTCTATACACCTCAAACATTCACTCTATAATGGAAGACTGTTGTTTTTCGCAATATTTTTGGAAATTTGGGCTCTTTTACTAACATTAACACTCGCGCTGAGGCATCTTTTATGCTCATTTCTTGTCTTTAATGATTTATTCTGGGTTTTATTTTGTTTATTTGATGAAAATGAACAACAATACACACCATGGAAACATTTTTGTTTGATTCGGTTCGAGTGAGATTTTCACCTAGAACCCAAAGGGGGGGGTATTGGCACTTTTCATGGAAAAATTTGAAAAATTAAAATTTCTAAAAATGAAATAAATTCCTTCTATACACCTCAACCATTTACTCCATAATGGAAGATTGTTGTTTTTCGCAATATTTTTGAAAATTTGGGCTCTTTTACTAACATTAACACTTGCGCTGAGGCATCTTTTATGCTCATTTCTTGTCTTTAGTGATTTATTCTGGGTTTTATTTTGTTTATTTGATGAAAATGAACAACAATACACACCATGGAAACATTTTTGTTTGATTCGTGTCGAGTGAGATTTTTACCTAGAGCCCAAAGGGGGGGGTATTGGCACTTTTCATGGAAAAATGTGAAAAATTAAAATTTCTAAAAATGAAATAAATGCCTTCAATACACCTCAAACATTCACTCTATAACGGAAGATTGTTGTTTTTCGCAATATTTTTGGAAATTTGGGCTCTTTTACTAACATTAATACTTGCGCTGAGGCATCTTTTATGCTTATTTCTTGTCTTTAATGATTTATTCTGGGTTTTATTTTGTTTATTTGATGAAAATGAACAACAATACACACCATGGAAACATTTTTGTTTGATTCGTGTCGAGTGAGATTTTCACCTAGAACCCAAAGGGTATTGGCACTTTTCATGGAAAAATTTGAAATATTAAAATTTCTAAAAATGAAATAAATTCCTTCTATACACCTCAAACATTCACTCTATAATGGAAGATTGTTGTTTTTCGCAATATTTTTGAAAATTTGGGCTCTTTTACTAACATTAACACTTGCGCTGAGGCATCTTTTATGCTCATTTCTTGTCTTTAGTGATTTATTCTGGGTTTTATTTTGTTTATTTGATGAAAATGAACAACAATACACACCATGGAAACATTTTTGTTTGATTCGTGTCGAGTGAGATTTTCACCTAGAACCCAGAGGCGGGGGTATTCGCACTTTTCAAGGAAAAATGTGAAAAATTAAAATTTCTAAAAATGAATAAATGCCTTCTATACACCTCAAACATTCACTCTATAATGGAAGATTGTTGTTTTTCGCAATATTTTTGGAAATTTGGGCTCTTTTACTAACATTAACACTTGCGCTAAGGCATCTTTTATGCTCATTTCTTGTCTTTAATGATTTATTCTGGGTTTTATTTTGTTTATTTGATGAAAATGAACAACAATACACACCATGGAAACATTTTTGTTTGATTCGTGTCGAGTGAGATTTTCACCTAGAACCCAAAGGGGGGTATTGGCACTTTTCATGGAAAAATGTGAAAAATTAAAATTTCTAAAAATGAAATAAATGCCTTCTATACACCTCAAACATTCACTCTATAATGGAAGACTGTTGTTTTTCGCAATATTTTTGGAAATTTGGGCTCTTTCACTAACATTAACACTCGCGCTGAGGCATCTTTTATGCTCATTTCTTGTCTTTAATGATTTATTCTGGGTTTTATTTTGTTTATTTGATGAAAATGAACGACAATACACACCATGGAAACATTTTTGTTTGATTCGTGTCGAGTGAGATTTTCACCTAGAACCCAAAGGGGGGGGTATTCGCACTTTTCATGGAAAAATGTGAAAAATTAAAATTTCTAAAAATGAAATAAATGCCTTCTATACACCTCAAACATTCACTCTATAATGGAAGATTGTTGTTTTTCGCAATATTTTTGGAAATTTGGGCTCTTTTACTAACATTAACACTCGCGCTGAGGCATCTTTTATGCTCATTTCTTGTCTTTAATGATTTATTCTGGGTTTTATTTTGTTTATTTGAAGTAAATAAACAACAATACACACAATGGAAACATTTTTGTTTGATTCGTTTCGAGTGAGATTTTAACCTAAGAACTTTTCATGGAAAAATGTGAAAAATTAAAATTTCTAAAAATGAAATAAATGCCTTCTATATACCTCAAACATTCACTCTATAATGGAAGATTGTTGTTTTTCGCAATATTTTTGGAAATTTGGGCTCTTTTAGTAACATTAACACTTTCGCTGAGGCATCTTTTATGCTCATTTCTTGTCTTTAATGATTTATTCTGGGTTTTTTTTGTCGAGTTAGATTTTCACCTAGAACCCAAAGGGGGGGGGATTGGCACTTTTCATGGAAAAATGTGAGAAATTAAAATTTCTAAAAATGAAATAAATGCCTTCTATACACCTCAAACATTATAAATAATGGAAGATTGTTGTTTTTCGCAATATTTTTGGAAATTTGGGCTCTTTTACTAACATTAACACTTTCGCTGAGGCATCTTTTATGCTCATTTCTTGTCTTTAATGATTTATTCTGGGTTTTCTTTTGTTTATTTGATGAAAATGAACAACAATACACACCATGGAAACATTTTTGTTTGATTCGTGTCGAGTGAGATTTTCACCTAGAACCCATAGGGGGGTATTTGCACTTTTTATTGAAAAATGTGAAAAATTAAAATTTCTAAAAATGAAATAAATGCCTTCTATACACCTCAAACATTCACTCTATAATGGAAGATTGTTGTTTTTCGCAATATTTTTTGAAATTTGGGCTCTTTAACTAACACTAACACTTGCGCTGAGGCATCTTTTATGCTCATTTCTTGTCTTTAATGATTTATTCTGGGTTTTATTTTGTTTATTTAAAGAAAATGAACAACAATACACACTATGGAAACATTTTTGTTTGATTCGTTTCGAGTGAGATTTTCACCTAAGAACTTTTCATGGAAAAATGTGAAAAATTAAAATTTCTAAAAATGAAATAAATGCCTTCTATACACCTCAAACATTCACTCTAAAATGGAAGATTGTTGTTTTTCGCAATATTTTTGGAAATTTGGGCTCTTTAACTACCACTAACACTTGCGCTGAGGCATCTTTTATGCTCATTTCTTGTCTTTAATGATTTATTCTGGGTTTTATTTTGTTTATTTGATGAAAATGAACAACAATACACACCATGGAAACATTTTTGTTTGATTCGTGTCGAGTGAGATTTTCACCTAGAACCCAAAGGGGTATTGGCACTTTTCATGGAAAAATGTGAAAAATTAAAATTTCTAAAAATGAAATAAATGCCTTCTATACACCTCAAACATTCACTCTATAATGGAAGACTGTTGTTTTTCGCAATATTTTTGGAAATTTGGACTCTTTTACTAACAATAACACTCGCGCTGAGGCATCTTTTATGCTCATTTCTTGTCTTTAATGATTTATTCTGGGTTTTATTTTGTTTATTTGATGAAAATGAACAACAATACACACCATGGAAACATTTTTGTTTGATTCGGTTCGAGTGAGATTTTCACCTAGAACCCAAAGGGGGGGGTATTGGCACTTTTCATGGAAAAATTTGAAAAATTAAAATTTCTAAAAATGAAATAAATTCCTTCTATACACCTCAACCATTTACTCCATAATGGAAGATTGTTGTTTTTCGCAATATTTTTGAAAATTTGGGCTCTTTTACTAACATTAACACTTGCGCTGAGGCATCTTTTATGCTCATTTCTTGTCTTTAGTGATTTATTCTGGGTTTTATTTTGTTTATTTGATGAAAATGAACAACAATACACACCATGGAAACATTTTTGTTTGATTCGTGTCGAGTGAGATTTTTACCTAGAGCCCAAAGGGGGGGGTATTGGCACTTTTCATGGAAAAATGTGAAAAATTAAAATTTCTAAAAATGAAATAAATGCCTTCAATACACCTCAAACATTCACTCTATAACGGAAGATTGTTGTTTTTCGCAATATTTTTGGAAATTTGGGCTCTTTTACTAACATTAATACTTGCGCTGAGGCATCTTTTATGCTCATTTCTTGTCTTTAATGATTTATTCTGGGTTTTATTTTGTTTATTTGATGAAAATGAACAACAATACACACCATGGAAACATTTTTGTTTGATTCGTGTCGAGTGAGATTTTCACCTAGAACCCAAAGGGTATTGGCACTTTTCATGGAAAAATTTGAAATATTAAAATTTCTAAAAATGAAATAAATTCCTTCTATACACCTCAAACATTCACTCTATAATGGAAGATTGTTGTTTTTCGCAATATTTTTGAAAATTTGGGCTCTTTTACTAACATTAACACTTGCGCTGAGGCATCTTTTATGCTCATTTCTTGTCTTTAGTGATTTATTCTGGGTTTTATTTTGTTTATTTGATGAAAATGAACAACAATACACACCATGGAAACATTTTTGTTTGATTCGTGTCGAGTGAGATTTTCACCTAGAACCCAGAGGCGGGGGTATTCGCACTTTTCAAGGAAAAATGTGAAAAATTAAAATTTCTAAAAATGAATAAATGCCTTCTATACACCTCAAACATTCACTCTATAATGGAAGATTGTTGTTTTTCGCAATATTTTTGGAAATTTGGGCTCTTTTACTAACATTAACACTTGCGCTAAGGCATCTTTTATGCTCATTTCTTGTCTTTAATGATTTATTCTGGGTTTTATTTTGTTTATTTGATGAAAATGAACAACAATACACACCATGGAAACATTTTTGTTTGATTCGTGTCGAGTGAGATTTTCACCTAGAACCCAAAGGGGGGGTATTGGCACTTTTCATGGAAAAATGTGAAAAATTAAAATTTCTAAAAATGAAATAAATGCCTTCTATACACCTCAAACATTCACTCTATAATGGAAGACTGTTGTTTTTCGCAATATTTTTGGAAATTTGGGCTCTTTCACTAACATTAACACTCGCGCTGAGGCATCTTTTATGCTCATTTCTTGTCTTTAATGATTTATTCTGGGTTTTATTTTGTTTATTTGATGAAAATGAACGACAATACACACCATGGAAACATTTTTGTTTGATTCGTGTCGAGTGAGATTTTCACCTAGAACCCAAAGGGGGGGGTATTCGCACTTTTCATGGAAAAATGTGAAAAATTAAAATTTCTAAAAATGAAATAAATGCCTTCTATACACCTCAAACATTCACTCTATAATGGAAGATTGTTGTTTTTCGCAATATTTTTGGAAATTTGGGCTCTTTTACTAACATTAACACTCGCGCTGAGGCATCTTTTATGCTCATTTCTTGTCTTTAATGATTTATTCTGGGTTTTATTTTGTTTATTTGAAGTAAATAAACAACAATACACACAATGGAAACATTTTTGTTTGATTCGTTTCGAGTGAGATTTTAACCTAAGAACTTTTCATGGAAAAATGTGAAAAATTAAAATTTCTAAAAATGAAATAAATGCCTTCTATATACCTCAAACATTCACTCTATAATGGAAGATTGTTGTTTTTCGCAATATTTTTGGAAATTTGGGCTCTTTTAGTAACATTAACACTTTCGCTGAGGCATCTTTTATGCTCATTTCTTGTCTTTAATGATTTATTCTGGGTTTTTTTTGTCGAGTTAGATTTTCACCTAGAACCCAAAGGGGGGGGGATTGGCACTTTTCATGGAAAAATGTGAGAAATTAAAATTTCTTAAAATGAAATAAATGCCTTCTATACACCTCAAACATTATAAATAATGGAAGATTGTTGTTTTTCGCAATATTTTTGGAAATTTGGGCTCTTTTACTAACATTAACACTTTCGCTGAGGCATCTTTTATGCTCATTTCTTGTCTTTAATGATTTATTCTGGGTTTTCTTTTGTTTATTTGATGAAAATGAACAACAATACACACCATGGAAACATTTTTGTTTGATTCGTGTCGAGTGAGATTTTCACCTAGAACCCATAGGGGGGTATTTGCACTTTTTATTGAAAAATGTGAAAAATTAAAATTTCTAAAAATGAAATAAATGCCTTCTATACACCTCAAACATTCACTCTATAATGGAAGATTGTTGTTTTTCGCAATATTTTTTGAAATTTGGGCTCTTTAACTAACACTAACACTTGCGCTGAGGCATCTTTTATGCTCATTTCTTGTCTTTAATGATTTATTCTGGGTTTTATTTT
>NW_027287249.1:0-89617 GCF_022747635.1 Hetaerina americana
TTTTAATGGTTACAGCGATTCCAAAGCAGCATTGTTGATTCCGATTCTAACCTTAAATAACCCCACATTTTTACGATTTTTGATTTCAATTCAACATTTTTACTTATATTAATAATTTTACGCGTCTTTTGATCATCGTTCTTCTTAAATGACCTTCGTTTGTTCCGATTTTCATGGTTACAGAGATTCCAAAGCAGCATTGTTGATGCCGATTCTAACCTTAAATAACCCCACATTTTTACGATTTTTGATTCGATTCAACACTTTTACTTATATTAATAATTTTACGCGTCTTTTGATCATCGTTTTTTCCTTAAATGACCTTTGAGTTTGTTCCGATTTTCATTGTTACAGCGATTCCAAAGCAGCATTGTTGATGCCGATTCTAACCTTAAATAACCCCACATTTTTACGATTTTTGATTCAATTCAACACTTTTACTTATATTAATAATTTTACGCGTCTTTTGATCATCGTTCTTCTTAAATGACCTTCGTTGTTCCGATTTTCATGGTTACAGCGATTCAAAGCAGCATTGTTGATGCCGATTCTAACCTTAAATAACCCCACATTTTACGATTTTTGATTCAATTCAACACTTTACTTATATTAATAATTTTACGCGTCTTTGATCATCGTTCTTCTTAAATGACCTTCGTTTTGTTCCGATTTTCATGGTTAAAGCGATTCCAAAGCAGCATTGTTGATGCCGATTCTACCTTAAATAACCCCACATTTTTACGATTTTTGATTCAATTCACACTTTTACTTATATTAATAATTTTACGCGTCTTTCGATCATCGTTCTTCTTAATGACCTTCGTTTGTTCCGATTTTCATGGTTACAGCGATTCCAAAGCAGCATTGTTGATGCCGATTCTAACCTAAATAACCCATATTTTTACGATTTTTGATTCAATTCAACACTTTTACTTATATTAATAATTTACGCGTCTTTCGATCATCGTTCTTCTTAAATGACCTTCGTTTGTTCCGATTTCATGGTTACAGCGATTCCAAAGCAGCATTGTTGATGCCGATTCTAACCTTAAATAACCCCACATTTTTACGATTTTTGATTCAATTCAACACTTTTACTTATATTAATAATTTTACGCGTCTTTTGATCATCGTTCTTCTTAAATGACCTTCGTTTGTTCCTATTTTCATGGTTACAGCGATTCCAAAGCAGCATTGTTGATGCGATTCTAACCTTAAATAACCATATTTTTACGATTTTTGATTCAATCAACACTTTTACTTATATTAATAATTTTACGCGTCTTTTGATCATCGTCTTTCTTAAATGACCTTCGTTTGTTCCGACTTTCATGGTTACAGCGATTACAAAGCAGCATTGTTGATGCCGATTCTAACCATAAATAACCCCATATTTTTACGATTTTTGATTCAATTCAACACTTTTACTTATATTAATAATTTTACGCGTCTTTCGATCATGGTTCTTCTTAAATGACCTTCGTTTGTTCCGATTTTAATGGGTTACAGCGATTCCAAAGCAGCCTTGTTGATGCCGATTCTAACCTTAAATAACCCCACATTTTTACGATTTTTGATTCAATTCAACACTTTTACTTATATTATAATTTTACGCGTCTTTCGATCATCGTTCTTCTTAAATGGCCTTCGTTTGTTCCGACTTTCATGTTACAGCGATTCCAAAGCAGCATTGTTGATGCCGATTCTAACCTTAAATAACCCCACATTTTTACGATTTTTGATTCAATTCAACACTTTACTTTTATTAATAATTTAACGCGTCTTTGATCATCGTTCTTCTTAAATGACCTTCGTTTGTTCCGATTTTCATGGTTACTGCGATTCCAAAGCAGCATTGTTGATGCCGATTCTAACCTTAAATAACCCCACATTTTTACGATTTTTGATTCAATTCAACACTTTTACTTATATTAAATAATTTTACGCGTCTTTTTGATCATCGTTATTCTAAATGACCTTCGTTTGTTCCGATTTTCATGGTTACAGCGATTCCAAGCAGCATTGTTGATGCGATTCTAACCTTAAATAACCCCACATTTTTACGATTTTTGATTCAATTCAACACTTTTACTTATATTAATAATTTTACGCGTCTTTTGATCATCGTTATTCTTAAATGACCTTCGTTTGTTCCGATTTTCATGGTTACTGCGATTCCAAAGCAGCATTGTTGATGCGATTCTAACCTTAAATAACCCCACATTTTACGATTTTTGATTCAATTCAACACTTTTACTTATATTAATAATTTTACGCGTCTTTTGATCATCGTTATTCTTAATGACCTTCGTTTGTTCCGATTTTCATGGTTACAGCGATTCCAAAGCAGCATTGTTGATGCCGATTCTAACCTTAAATGACCCCACATTTTTACGATTTTTGATTCAATTCAACACTTTTACTTATATTAATAATTTTACGCGTCTTTTGATCATCGTTCTTCTTAAATGACCTTCGGTTGTTCCGATTTTCATGGTTACAGCGATTCCAAAGCAGCATTGTTGATGCCGATTCTAACCTTAAATAACCACACATTTTTACGATTTTTGATTCAATTCAACATTTTTACTTATATTAATAATTTTACGCGTCTTTTGATCATCGTTCTTCTTAAATGACCTTCGTTTGTTCCGATTTTCATGGTTACAGAGATTCCAAAGCAGCATTGTTGATGCCGATTCTAACTTAAATAACCCCACATTTTACGATTTTTGATTCGATCAACACTTTTACTTATATTAATAATTTTACGCGTCTTTTGATCAGCGTTTTTCTTAAATGACCTTTGTTTGTTCCAATTTTCATTGTTACAGCGATTCCAAAGCAGCATTGTTGATGCCGATTCTAACCTAAATAACCCCACATTTTTACGATTTTTGATTCAATTCAACACTTTTACTTATATTAATAATTTTACGCGTCTTTTGATCATCGTTCTTCTTAAATGACCTTCGTTTGTTCCGATTTTCATGGTTACAGCGATTCCAAAGCAGCATTGTTGATGCCGATTCTAACCTTAAATAACCCACATTTTTACGATTTTTGATTCAATTCAACACTTTTACTTATATTAATAATTTTACGCGTCTTTTGATCATCGTTCTTCTTAAATGACCTTCGTTTGTTCCGATTTTCATGGTTAAAGCGATTCCAAAGCAGCATTGTTGATGCCGCTTCTAACCTTAAATAACCCCACATTTTTACGATTTTTGATTCAATTCAACACTTTTACTTTATTAATAATTTACGCGTCTTTTGATCATCGTCTTTCTTAAATGACCTTCGTTTGTTCCGACTTTCATGGTTACAGCGATACAAAGCAGCATTGTTGATGCCGATTCTAACCTTAAATAACCCCATATTTTTACGATTTTTGATTCAATTCAACACTTTTACTTATATTAATAATTTTACGCGTCTTTCGATCATGGTTCTTCTTAAATGACCTTCGTTTGTTCCGATTTTAATGGTTACCAAGCGATTCCAAAGCAGCATTGTTGATGCCGATTCTAACCTTAAATAACCCCACATTTTTACGATTTTTGATTCAATTCAACACTTTTACTTATATTAATAATTTTACGCGTCTTTTGATCATCGTTCTTCTTAAATGGCCTTCGTTTGTTCCGACTTTCATGGTTACAGCGATTCCAAAGCAGCATTGTTGATGCCGATTCTAACCTTAAATAACCCCACATTTTTACGATTTTTGATTCAATTCAACACTTTTATTTGATCATCGTTCTTCTTAAATGACCTTCGTTTGTTCCGATTTTCATGGTTAAAGCGATTCCAAAGCAGCATTGTTGATGCCGATTCTAACCTTAAATAACCCCACATTTTTACGATTTTTGATTCAATTCAACACTTTTACTTATATTAATAATTTTACGCGTCTTTCGATCATCGTTCTTCTTAAATGACCTTCGTTTGTTCCGATTTTCATGGTTACAGCGATTCCAAAGCAGCATTGTTGATGCCGATTCTACACCTTAAATAACCCATATTTTTACGATTTTTGATTCAATTCAACACTTTTACTTATATTAATAATTTTACGCGTCTTTCGATCATCGTTCTTCTTAAATGACCTTCGTTTGTTCCGATTTTCATGGTTACAGCGATTCCAAAGCAGCATTGTTGATGCCGATTCTAACCTTAAATAACCCCACATTTTTACGATTTTTGATTATATTTAACACTTTTACTTATATTAATAATTTTACGCGTCTTTTGATCATCGTTCTTCTTAAATGACCTTCGTTTGTTCCTATTTTCATGGTTACAGCGATTCCAAAGCAGCATTGTTGATGCCGATTCTAACCTTAAATAACCATATTTTTACGATTTTTGATTCAATTCAACACTTTTACTTATAATTAATAATTTTACGCGTCTTTTGATCATCGTCTTTCTTAAATGACCTTCGTTTGTTCCGACTTTCATGGTTACAGCGATTACAAAGCAGCATTGTTGATGTTGATTCTAACCTTAAATAACCCCATATTTTTACGATTTTTGATTCAATTCAACACTTTTACTTATATTAATAATTTTACGCGTCTTTCGATCATGGTTCTTCTTAAATGACCTTCGTTTGTTCCGATTTTAATGGTTACAGCGATTCCAAAGCAGCATTGTTGATGCCGATTTCTAACCTTAAATAACCCCACATTTTTACGATTTTATGATTCAATTCAACACTTTTACTTATATTAATAATTTTACGCGTCTTTTGATCATTGTTCTTCTTAAATGGCCTTCGTTTGTTCCGACTTTCATGGTTACAGCGATTCCAAAGCAGCATTGTTGATGCCGATTCTAACCTTAAATAACCCCACATTTTTACGATTTTTGATTCAATTCAACACTTTTACTTATATTAATAATTTAACGCGTCTTTTGATCATCGATCTTCTTAAATGACCTTCGTTTGTTCCGATTTTCATGCTTACAGCGATTCCAAAGCAGCATTGTTGATGCCGATTCTAACCCTAAATAACCCCACATTTTTACGATTTTTGATTCAATTCAACACTTTTACTTATATTAATAATTTTACGCGTCTTTTGATCATCGTTCTTCTTAAATGACCTTCGTTTGTTCCGATTTTCATGGTTACAGCGATTCCAAAGCAGCATTGGTGATGCCGATTTTAACCTTAAATAAACCCACATTTTCACGATTTTTGATTCAATTCAACACTTTTACTTATATTAATAATTTTACGCGTCTTTTGATCATCGTTCTTCTAAATGACCTTCGTTTGTTCCGATTTTCCATGGTTACAGAGATTCCAAAGCAGCATTGTTGATGCCGATTCTAACCTTAAATAACCCCACATTTTTACGATTTTTGATTCGATTCAACACTTTTACTTATATTAATAATTTTACGCGTCTTTTGATCATCGTTTTTCTTAAATGACCTTTGTTTGTTCCGATTTTCATTGTTACAGCGATTCCAAAGCAGCATTGTTGATGCCGATTCTAACCTTAAATAACCCCACATTTTTACGATTTTTGATTCAATTCAACACTTTACTTATATTAATAATTTTACGCGTCTTTTGATCATCGTTTCTTCTTAAATGACCTTCGTTTGTTCCGATTTTCATGGTTACAGCGATTCCAAAGCAGCATTGTTGATGCCGATTCTAACCTTAAATAACCCCACATTTTTACGATTTTTGATTCAATTCAACACTTTTACTTATATTATTAATTTTACGCGTCTTTTGATCATCGTTCTTCTTAAATGACCTTCGTTTGTTCCGATTTTCATGGTTAAAGCGATTCCAAAGCAGCATTGTTGATGCCGATTCTAACCTTAAATAACCCCACATTTTTACGATTTTTGATTCAATTCAACACTTTTACTTATATTAATAATTTTACGCGTCTTTCGATCATCGTTCTTCTTAAATGACCTTCGTTTGTTCCGATTTTCATGGTTACAGCGATTCCAAAGCAGCATTGTTGATGCCGATTCTAACCTTAAATAACCCCATATTTTTACGATTTTTGATTCAATTCAACACTTTTACTTATATTAATAATTTTACGCGTCTTTCGATCATCGTTCTTCTTAATGACCTTCGTTTGTTCCGATTTTCATGGTTACAGCGATTCCAAAGCAGCATTGTTGATGCCGATTCTAACCTTAAATAACCCCACATTTTTACGATTTTTGATTCAATTCAACACTTTTACTTATATTAATAATTTTACGCGTCTTTTGATCATCGTTCTTCTTAAATGACCTTCGTTTGTTCCGATTTTCATGGTTAAAGCGATTCCAAAGCAGCATTGTTGATGCCGATTCTAACCTTAAATAACCCCACATTTTTACGATTTTTTGATTCAATTCAACACTTTTACTTATATTAATAATTTTACGCGTCTTTCGATCATCGTTCTTCTTAAATGACCTTCGTTTGTTCCGATTTTCATGGTTACAGCGATTCCAAAGCAGCATTGTTGATGCCGATTCTAACCTTAAATAACCCATATTTTTACGATTTTTGATTCAATTCAACACTTTTACTTATATTAATAATTTTACGCGTCTTTCGATCATCGTTCTTCTTAAATGACCTTCGTTTGTTCCGATTTTCATGGTTACAGCGATTCCAAAGCAGCATTGTTGATGCCGATTCTAACCTTAAATAACCCCACATTTTTAACGATTTTTGATTATATTTAACACTTTTACTTATATTAATAATTTTACGCGTCTTTTGATCATCGTTCTTCTTAAATGACCTTCGTTTGTTCCTATTTTCATGGTTACAGCGATTCCAAAGCAGCATTGTTGATGCCGATTCTAACCTTAAATAACCCATATTTTTACGTTTTTTGATTCAATTCAACACTTTTACTTATATTAATAATTTTACGCGTCTTTTGATCATCGTCTTTCTTAAATGACCTTCGTTTGTTCCGACTTTCATGGTTACAGCGATTACAAAGCAGCATTGTTGATGCCGATTCTAACCTTAAATAACCCACATTTTTACGATTTTTGATTCAATTCAACACTTTTTACTTATATTAATAATTTTACGCGTCTTTTGATCATCGTTATTCTTAAATGACCTTCGTTTGTTCCGATTTTCATGTTACTGCGATTCCAAAGCAGCATTGTTGATGCCGATTCTAACCTTAAATAACCCACATTTTTACGATTTTTGATTCAATTCAACACTTTTACATATATTAATAATTTTACGCGTCTTTTGATCATCGTTATTCTTAAATGACCTTCGTTTGTTCCGATTTTTATGGTTACAGCGATTCCAAAGCAGCATTGTTGATGCCGATTCTAACCTTAAATAACCCCACATTTTTACGATTTTTGATTCAATTCAACACTTTTACTTATATTAATAATTTTACGCGTCTTTGATCATCGTTCTTCTTAAATGACCTTCGTTTGTTCCGATTTTCATGGTTACTCGCGATTCCAAAGCAGCATTGTTGATGCCGATTCTAACCTTAAATAACCCCACATTTTTACGATTTTTGATTCAATTCAACACTTTTACTTATATTAATAATTTTACGCGTCTTTTGATCATCGTTCTTCTTAAATGACCTTCGTTTGTCCGATTTTCATGGTTACAGAGCATTCCAAAGCAGCATTGTTGATTCCGATTCTAACCTCAAATAACCCCACATTTTTACGATTTTTGATTCAATTCAACACTTTTACTTATATTAATAATTTTACGCGTCTTTTGATCATCGTTCTTCTTAAATGACCTTCGTTTGTTCCGATTTTCATGGTTACCAGCGATTCCAAAGCAGCATTGTTGATGCCGATTCTAACCTTAAATAACCACACATTTTTACGATTTTTGATTCAATTCAACATTTTTACTTATATTAATAATTTTACGCGTCTTTTGATCATCGTTCTTCTTAAATGACCTTCGTTTGTTCCGATTTTCATGGTTACAGAGATTCCAAAGCAGCATTGTTGATGCCGATTCTAACCTTAAATAACCCCACATTTTTACGATTTTTGATTCGATTCAACACTTTTACTTATATTAATAATTTTACGCGTCTTTTGATCATCGTTTTTCTTAAATGACCTTTGTTTGTTCCGATTTTCATTGTTACAGCGATTCCAAAGCAGCATTGTTGATGCCGATTCTAACCTTAAATAACCCCACATTTTTACGATTTTTGATTAAATTCAACACTTTTACTTATATTAATAATTTTACGCGTCTTTTGATCATCGTTCTTCTTAAATGACCTTCGTTTGTTCCGATTTTCATGGTTACAGCGATTCCAAAGCAGCATTGTTGATGCCGATTCTAACCTTAAATAACCCCACATTTTTACGATTTTTGATTCAATTCAACACTTTTACTTATATTAATAATTTTACGCGTCTTTTGATCATCGTTCTTCTTAAATGACCTTCGTTTGTTCCGATTTTCATGGTTAAAGCGATTCCAAAGCAGCATTGTTGATGCCGATTCTAACCTTAAATAACCCCACATTTTACGATTTTTGATTCAATTCAACACTTTTACTTATATTAATAATTTTACGCGTCTTTCGATCATCGTTCTTCTTAAATGACCTTCGTTTGTTCCGATTTTCATGGTTACACAGCGATTCCAAAGCAGCATTGTTGATGCCGATTCTAACCTTAAATAACCCATATTTTTACGATTTTTGATTCAATTCAACACTTTTACTTATATTAATAATTTTACGCGTCTTTCGATCATCGTTCTTCTTAAATGACCTTCGTTTGTTCCGATTTTCATGGTTACAGCGATTCCAAAGCAGCATTGTTGATGCCGATTCTAACCTTAAATAACCCCACATTTTTACGATTTTTGATTATATTTAACACTTTTACTTATATTAATAATTTTACGCGTCTTTTGATCATCGTTCTTCTTAAATGACCTTCGTTTGTTCCTATTTTCATGGTTACAGCGATTCCAAAGCAGCATTGTTGATGCCGATTCTAACCTTAAATAACCCATATTTTTACGATTTTTGATTCAATTCAACACTTTTACTTATATTAATAATTTTAACGCGTCTTTTGATCATCGTCTTTCTTAAATGACCTTCGTTTGTTCCGACTTTCATGGTTACAGCGATTACAAAGCAGCATTGTTGATGCCGATTCTAACCTTAAATAACCCCATATTTTTACGATTTTTGATTCAATTCAACACTTTTACTTATATTAATAATTTTACGCGTCTTTCGATCATGGTTCTTCTTAAATGACCTTCGTTTGTTCCGATTTTAATGGTTACAGCGATTCAAAAAGCAGCATTGTTGATGCCGATTCTAACCTTAAATAACCCCACATTTTTACGATTTTTGATTCAATTCAAACACTTTTACTTATATTAATAATTTTACGCGTCTTTTGATCATCGTTCTTCTTAAATGGCCTTCGTTTGTTCCGACTTTCATGGTTACAGCGATTCCAAAGCAGCATTGTTGATGCCGATTCTAACCTTAAATAACCCCACATTTTTACGATTTTTGATTCAATTCAACACTTTTACTTATATTAATAATTTTTACGCGTCTTTTGATCATCGTTCTTCTTAAATGACCTTCGTTTGTTCCGATTTTCATGGTTAAAGCGATTCCAAAGCAGCATTGTTGATGCCGATTCTAACCTTAAATAACCCCACATTTTTACGATTTTTGATTCAATTCAACACTTTTACTTATATTAATAATTTTACGCGTCTTTCGATCATCGTTCTTCTTAAATGACCTTCGTTTGTTCCGATTTTCATGGTTACAGCGATTCCAAAGCAGCATTGTTGATGCCGATTCTAACCTTAAATAACCCATATTTTTACGATTTTTGATTCAATTCAACACTTTTACTTATATTAATAATTTTACGCGTCTTTCGATCATCGTTCTTCTTAAATGACCTTCGTTTGTTCCGATTTTCATGGTTACAGCGATTCCAAAGCAGCATTGTTGATGCCGATTCTAACCTTAAATAACCCCACATTTTACGATTTTTGATTATATTTAACACTTTTACTTATATTAATAATTTTACGCGTCTTTTGATCATCGTTCTTCTTAAATGGCCTTCGTTTGTTCCTATTTTCATGGTTACAGCGATTCCAAAGCAGCATTGTTGATGCCGATTCTAACCTTAAATAACCCATATTTTTACGATTTTTGATTCAATTCAACACTTTTACTTATATTAATAATTTTACGCGTCTTTTGATCATCGTCTTTCTTAAATGACCTTCGTTTGTTCCGATTTTCATGCTTACAGCGATTCCAAAGCAGCATTGTTGATGCCGATTCTAACCCTAAATAACCCCACATTTTTACGATTTTTGATTCAATTCAACACTTTTACTTATATTAATAATTTTACGCGTCTTTTGATCATCGTTCTTCTTAAATGACCTTCGTTTGTTCCGATTTTCATGGTTACAGCGATTCCAAAGCAGCATTGTTGATGCCGATTCTAACCTTAAATAACCCCACATTTTTACGATTTTTGATTCAATTCAACACTTTTACTTATATTAATAATTTTACGCGTCTTTTGATCATTGTTCTTCTTAAATGGCCTTCGTTTGTTCCGACTTTCATGGTTACAGCGATTCCAAAGCAGCATTGGTGATGCCGATTTTAACCTTAAATAAACCCACATTTTCACGATTTTTGATTCAATTCAACACTTTTACTTATATTAATAATTTTACGCGTCTTTTGATCATCGTTCTTCTTAAATGACCTTCGTTTGTTCCGATTTTCATGGTTACAGCGATTCCAAAGCAGCATTGTTGATGCCGATTCTAACCTTAAATAACCCCACATTTTTACGATTTTTGATTCAATTCAACACTTTTACTTATATTAATAATTTTACGCGTCTTTTGATCATCGTTCTTCTTAAATGACCTTCGTTTGTTCCGATTTTCATGTTTACAGCGATTCCAAAGCAGTATTGTTGATGCCGATTCTAACCTTAAATAACCCCACATTTTTACGATTTTTGATTCAATTCAACACTTTTACTTATATTAATAATTTTACGCGTCTTTTGATCATCGTTCTTCTTAAATGACCTTCGTTTGTTCCGATTTTCATGGTTACAGCGATTCCAAAGCAGCATTGTTGATGCCGATTCTAACCTTAAATAACCCCACATTTTTACGATTTTTGATTCAATTCAACACTTTTACTTATATTAATAATTTTACGCGTCTTTTGATCATCGTTATTCTTAAATGACCTTCGTTTGTTCCGATTTTCATGGTTACAAGCGATTCCAAAGCAGCATTGTTGATGCCGATTCTAACCATAAATAACCCCACATTTTTACGATTTTTGATTCAATTCAACACTTTTACTTATATTAATAATTTTACGCGTCTTTTGATCATCGTTATTCTTAAATGACCTTCGTTTGTTCCGATTTTCATGGTTACAGCGATTCCAAAGCAGCATTGTTGATGCCGATTCTAACCTTAAATGAACCCACATTTTTACGATTTTTGATTCAATTCAACACTTTTACTTATATTAATAATTTTACGCGTCTTTTGATCATCGTTGTTCTTAAATGACCTTCGTTTGTTCCGATTTTCATGGTTACAGCTATTCCAAAGCAGCATTGTTGATGCCGATCTAACCTTAAATAACCCCACATTTTTACGTTTTTTGATTCAATTCAACACTTTTACTTATATTAATAATTTTACGCGTCTTTTGATCATCGTTCTTCTTAAATGACCTTCGTTTGTTCCGATTTTCATGGTTACAGCGATTCCAAAGCAGCATAGTTGATGCCGATTCTAACCTTAAATGACCCCACATTTTTACGATTTTTGATTCAATTCAACACTTTTACTTATATTAATAATTTTACGCGTCTTTTGATCATCTTTCTTCTTAAATGACCTTCGTTTGTTCCGATTTTAATGGTTACAGCGATTCCAAAGCAGCATTGTTGATGCCTATTCTAACCTTAAAAAACCCCACATTTTTACGATTTTTGATTCAATTCAACACTTTTACTTATATTAATAATTTTACGCGTCTTTTGATCATCGTCTTTCTTAAATGACCTTCGTTTGTTCCGATTTTCATGGTTACAGCGATTCCAAAGCAGCATTGTTGATGCCGATTCTAACCTTAAATAACCCCACATTTTTACGATTTTTGATTCAATTCAACACTTTTACTTATATTAATAATTTTACGCGTCTTTTGATCATCGTTCTTCTTAAATGACCTTCGTTTGTTCCGATTTTAATGGTTACAGCGATTCCAAAGCAGCATTGTTGATGCCGATTCTAACCTTAAATAACCCCACATTTTTACGATTTTTGATTCAATTCAACACTTTTACTTATATTAATAATTCTACGCGTCTTTTGATCATCGTTCTTCTTAAATGGCCTTCGTTTGTTCCGACTTTCATGGTTACAGCGATTCCAAAGCAGCATTGTTGATGCCGATTCTAACCTTAAATAACCCCACATTTTTACGATTTTTGATTCAATTCAACACTTTTACTTATATTAATAATTTTACGCGTCTTTTGATCATCGTTATTCTTAAATGACCTTCGTTTGTTCCGATTTTCATGGTTACTGCGATTCCAAAGCAGCATTGTTGATGCCGATTCTAACCTTAAATAACCCCACATTTTTACGATTTTTGATTCAATTCAACACTTTTACTTATATTAATAATTTTACGCGTCTTTTGATCATCGTTATTCTTAAATGACCTTCGTTTGTTCCGATTTTCATGGTTACAGCGATTCCAAAGCAGCATTGTTGATGCCGATTCTAACCTTAAATGACCCCACATTTTTACGATTTTTGATTCAATTCAACACTTTTACTTATATTAATAATTTTACGCGTCTTTTGATCATCGTTCTTCTTAAATGACCTTCGTTTGTTCCGATTTTCATGGTTACAGCGATTCCAAAGCAGCATTGTTGATTCCGATTCTAACCTTAAATAACCCCACATTTTTACGATTTTTGATTCAATTCAACACTTTTACTTATATTAATAATTTTACGCGTCTTTTGATCATCGTTCTTCTTAAATGACCTTCGTTTGTTCCGATTTTCATGGTTACAGCGATTCCAAAGCAGCATTGTTGATGCCGATTCTAACCTTAAAAAACCACACATTTTTACGATTTTTGATTCAATTCAACATTTTTACTTATATTAATAATTTTACGCGTCTTTTGATCATCGTTCTTCTTAAATGACCTTCGTTTGTTCCGATTTTCATGGTTACAGAGATTCCAAAGCAGCATTGTTGATGCCGATTCTAACCTTAAATAACCCCACATTTTTACGATTTTTGATTCGATTCAACACTTTTACTTATATTAATAATTTTACGCGTCTTTTGATCATCGTTTTTCTTAAATGACCTTTGTTTGTTCCGATTTTCATTGTTAGAGCGATTCCAAAGCAGCATTGTTGATGCCGATTCTAACCTTAAATAACCCCACATTTTTACGATTTTTGATTCAATTCAACACTTTTACTTATATTAATAATTTTACGCGTCTTTTGATCATCGTTCTTCTTAAATGACCTTCGTTTGTTCCGATTTTCATGGTTACAGCGATTCCAAAGCAGCATTGTTGATGCCGATTCTAACCTTAAATAACCCCACATTTTTACGATTTTTGATTTAATTCAACACTTTTACTTATATTAATAATTTTACGCGTCTTTTGATCATCGTTCTTCTTAAATGACCTTCGTTTGTTCCGATTTTCATGGTTAAAGCGATTCCAAAGCAGCATTGTTGATGCCGATTCTAACCTTAAATAACCCCACATTTTTACGATTTTTGATTCAATTCAACACTTTTACTTATATTAATAATTTTACGCGTCTTTCGATCATCGTTCTTCTTAAATGACCTTCGTTTGTTCCGATTTTCATGGTTACAGCGATTCCAAAGCAGCATTGTTGATGCCGATTCTAACCTTAAATAACCCATATTTTTACGATTTTTGATTCAATTCAACACTTTTACTTATTATATAATTTTACGCGTCTTTCGATCATCGTTCTTCTTAAATGACCTTCGTTTGTTCCGATTTTCATGGTTACAGCGATTCCAAAGCAGCATTGTTGATGCCGATTCTAACCTTAAATAACCCCACATTTTTACGATTTTTGATTATATTTAACACTTTTACTTATATTAATAATTTTACGCGCCTTTTGATCATCGTTCTTCTTAAATGACCTTCGTTTGTTCCTATTTTCATGGTTACAGCGATTCCAAAGCAGCATTGTTGATGCCGCTTCTAACCTTAAATAACCCATATTTTTACGATTTTTGATTCAATTCAACACTTTTACTTATATTAATAATTTTACGCGTCTTTTGATCATCGTCTTTCTTAAATGACCTTCGTTTGTTCCGACTTTCATGGTTACAGCGATTACAAAGCAGCATTGTTGATGCCGATTCTAACCTTAAATAACCCCATATTTTACGATTTTTGATTCAATTCAACACTTTTACTTATATTAATAATTTTACGCGTCTTTCGATCATGGTTCTTCTTAAATGACCTTCGTTTGTTCCGATTTTAATGGTTACAGCGATTCCAAAGCAGCATTGTTGATGCCGATTCTAACCTTAAATAACCCCACATTTTTACGATTTTTGATTCAATTCAACACTTTTACTTATATTAATAATTTTACGCGTCTTTTGATCATCGTTCTTCTTAAATGGCCTTCGTTTGTTCCGACTTTCATGGTTACAGCGATTCCAAAGCAGCATTGTTGATGCCGATTCTAACCTTAAATAACCCCACATTTTTACGATTTTTGATTCAATTCAACACTTTTACTTATATTAATAATTTTACGCGTCTTTTGATCATCGTTCTTCTTAAATGACCTTCGTTTGTTCCGATTTTCATGGTTAAAGCGATTCCAAAGCAGCATTGTTGATGCCGATTCTAACCTTAAATAACCCCACATTTTTACGATTTTTGATTCAATTCAACACTTTTACTTATATTAATAATTTTACGCGTCTTTCGATCATCGTTCTTCTTAAATGACCTTCGTTTGTTCCGATTTTCATGGTTACAGCGATTCCAAAGCAGCATTGTTGATGCCGATTCTAACCTTAAATAACCCATATTTTTACGATTTTTGATTCAATTCAACACTTTTACTTATATTAATAATTTTACGCGTCTTTCGATCATCGTTCTTCTTAAATGACCTTCGTTTGTTCCGATTTTCATGGTTACAGCGATTCCAAAGCAGCATTGTTGATGCCGATTCTAACCTTAAATAACCCCACATTTTTACGATTTTTGATTATATTTAACACTTTTACTTATATTAATAATTTTACGCGTCTTTTGATCATCGTTCTTCTTAAATGACCTTCGTTTGTTCCTATTTTCATGGTTACAGCGATTCCAAAGCAGCATTGTTGATGCCGATTCTAACCTTAAATAACCCATATTTTTACGATTTTTGATTCAATTCAACACTTTTACTTATATTAATAATTTTACGCGTCTTTTGATCATCGTCTTTCTTAAATGACCTTCGTTTGTTCCGACTTTCATGGTTACAGCGATTACAAAGCAGCATTGTTGATGCCGATTCTAACCTTAAATAACCCCATATTTTTACGATTTTTGATTCAATTCAACACTTTTACTTATATTAATAATTTTACGCGTCTTTCGATCATGGTTCTTCTTAAATGACCTTCGTTTGTTCCGATTTTAATGGTTACAGCGATTCCAAAGCAGCATTGTTGATGCCGATTCTAACCTTAAATAACCCCACATTTTTACGATTTTTGATTCAATTCAACACTTTTACTTATATTAATAATTTTACGCGTCTTTTGATCATCGTTCTTCTTAAATGGCCTTCGTTTGTTCCGACTTTCATGGTTACAGCGATTCCAAAGCAGCATTGTTGATGCCGATTCTAACCTTAAATAACCCCACATTTTTACGATTTTTGATTCAATTCAACACTTTTACTTATATTAATAATTTAACGCGTCTTTGATCATCGTTCTTCTTAAATGACCTTCGTTTGTTCCGATTTTCATGGTTACTGCGATTCCAAAGCAGCATTGTTGATGCCGATTCTAACCTTAAATAACCCCACATTTTTACGATTTTTGATTCAATTCAACACTTTTACTTATATTAATAATTTTACGCGTCTTTTGATCATCGTTATTCTTAAATGACCTTCGTTTGTTCCGATTTTCATGGTTACAGCGATTCCAAAGCAGCATTGTTGATGCCGATTCTAACCTTAAATAACCCCACATTTTTACGATTTTTGATTCAATTCAACACTTTTACTTATATTAATAATTTTACGCGTCTTTTGATCATCGTTATTCTTAAATGACCTTCGTTTGTTCCGATTTTCATGGTTACTGCGATTCCAAAGCAGCATTGTTGATGCCGATTCTAACCTTAAATGACCCCACATTTTTACGATTTTTGATTCAATTCAACACTTTTACTTATATTAATAATTTTACGCGTCTTTTGATCATCGTTCTTCTTAAATGACCTTCGTTTGTTCCGATTTTCATGGTTACAGCGATTCCAAAGCAGCATTGTTGATTCCGATTCTAACCTTAAATAACCACACATTTTTACGATTTTTGATTCAATTCAACATTTTTACTTATATTAATAATTTTACGCGTCTTTTGATCATCGTTCTTCTTAAATGACCTTCGTTTGTTCCGATTTTCATGGTTACAGAGATTCCAAAGCAGCATTGTTGATGCCGATTCTAACCTTAAATAACCCCACATTTTTACGATTTTTGATTCGATTCAACACTTTTACTTATATTAATAATTTTACGCGTCTTTTGATCATCGTTTTTCTTAAATGACCTTTGTTTGTTCCGATTTTCATTGTTACAGCGATTCCAAAGCAGCATTGTTGATGCCGATTCTAACCTTAAATAACCCCACATTTTTACGATTTTTGATTCAATTCAACACTTTTACTTATATTAATAATTTTACGCGTCTTTTGATCATCGTTCTTCTTAAATGACCTTCGTTTGTTCCGATTTTCATGGTTACAGCGATTCCAAAGCAGCATTGTTGATGCCGATTCTAACCTTAAATAACCCCACATTTTTACGATTTTTGATTCAATTCAACACTTTTACTTATATTAATAATTTTACGCGTCTTTTGATCATCGTTCTTCTTAAATGACATTCGTTTGTTCCGATTTTCATGGTTAAAGCGATTCCAAAGCAGCATTGTTGATGCCGATTCTAACCTTAAATAACCCCACATTTTTACGATTTTTGATTCAATTCAACACTTTTACTTATATTAATAATTTTACGCGTCTTTCGATCATCGTTCTTCTTAAATGACCTTCGTTTGTTCCGATTTTCATGGTTACAGCGATTCCAAAGCAGCATTGTTGATGCCGATTCTAACCTTAAATAACCCATATTTTTACGATTTTTGATTCAATTCAACACTTTTACTTATATTAATAATTTTACGCGTCTTTCGATCATCGTTCTTCTTAAATGACCTTCGTTTGTTCCGATTTTCATGGTTACAGCGATTCCAAAGCAGCATTGTTGATGCCGATTCTAACCTTAAATAACCCCACATTTTTACGATTTTTGTTTATATTTAACACTTTTACTTATATTAATAACTTTACGCGTCTTTTGATCATCGTTCTTCTTAAATGACCTTCGTTTGTTCCTATTTTCATGGTTACAGCGATTCCAAAGCAGCATTGTTGATGCCGATTCTAACCTTAAATAACCCATATTTTTACGATTTTTGATTCAATTCAACACTTTTACTTATATTAATAATTTTACGCGTCTTTTGATCATCGTCTTTCTTAAATGACCTTCGTTTGTTCCGACTTTCATGGTTACAGCGATTACAAAGCAGCATTGTTGATGCCGATTCTAACCTTAAATAACCCCATATTTTTACGATTTTTGATTCAATTCAACACTTTTACTTATATTAATAATTTTACGCGTCTTTCGATCATGGTTCTTCTTAAATGACCTTCGTTTGTTCCGATTTTAATGGTTACAGCGATTCCAAAGCAGCATTGTTGATGCCGATTCTAACCTTAAATAACCCCACATTTTTACGATTTTTGATTCAATTCAACACTTTTACTTATATTAATAATTTTACGCGTCTTTTGATCATCGTTCTTCTTAAATGGCCTTCGTTTGTTCCGACTTTCATGGTTACAGTGATTCCAAAGCAGCATTGTTGATGCCGATTCTAACCTTAAATAACCCCACATTTTTACGATTTTTGATTCAATTCAACACTTTTACTTATATTAATAATTTAACGCGTCTTTGATCATCGTTCTTCTTAAATGACCTTCGTTTGTTCCGATTTTCATGGTTACAGCGATTCCAAAGCAGCAATGTTGATGCCGATTTTATCCTTAAATAACCCAACATTTTTACGATTTTTGATTCAATTCAACACTTTTACTTATATTAATAATTTTACGCGTCTTTTGATCATCGTTCTTCTTAAATGACCTTCGTTTGTTCCGATTTTCATGGTTACAGCGATTCCAAAGCAGCATTGTTGATGCCGATTCTAACCTTAAATAACCCCACATTTTTACGATTTTTGATTCAATTCAACACTTTTACTTATATTAATAATTTTACGCGTCTTTTGATCATCGTTCTTCTTAAATGACCTTCGTTTGTTCCGATTTTCATGGTTACAGCGATTCCAAAGCAGCATTGTTGATGCCGATTCTAACCTTAAATAACCCCACATTTTTACGATTTTTGATTCAATTCAACACTTTTACTTATATTAATAATTTTACGCGTCTTTTGATCATCGTTATTCTTAAATGACCTTCGTTTGTTCCGATTTTCATGGTTACAGCGATTCCAAAGCAGCATTGTTGATGCCGATTCTAACCTTAAATGACCCCACATTTTTACGATTTTTGATTCAATTCAACACTTTTACTTATATTAATAATTTTACGCGTCTTTTGATCATCGTTCTTCTTAAATGACCTTCGTTTGTTCCGATTTTCATGGTTACAGCGATTCCAAAGTAGCATTGTTGATTCCGATTCTAACCTTAAATAACCCCACATTTTTACGATTTTTGATTCAATTCAACACTTTTACTTATATTAATAATTTTACGCGTCTTTTGATCATCGTTCTTCTTAAATGACCTTCGTTTGTTCCGATTTTCATGGTTACAGCGATTCCAAAGCAGCATTGTTGATGCCGATTCTAACCTTAAATAACCCCACATTTTTACGATTTTTGATTCGATTCAACACTTTTATTTATATTAATAATTTTACGCGTCTTTTGATCATCGTTTTTCTTAAATGACCTTTGTTTGTTCCGACTTTCATGGTTACAGCGATTCCAAAGCAGCATTGTTGATGCCGATTCTAACCTTAAATAACCCCACATTTTTACGATTTTTGATTCAATTCAACACTTTTACTTATATTAATAATTTTACGCGTCTTTTGATCATCGTTCTTCTTAAATGACCTTCGTTTGTTCCGATTTTCATGGTTACAGCGATTCCAAAGCAGCATTGTTGATGCCGATTCTAACCTTAAATAACCCCACATTTTTACGATTTTTGATTCAATTCAACACTTTTACTTATATTAATAATTTTACGCGTCTTTTGATCATCGTTCTTCTTAAATGACCTTCGTTTGTTCCGATTTTCATGGTTAAAGCGATTCCAAAGCAGCATTGTTGATGCAGATTCTAACCTTAAATAACCCCACATTTTTACGATTTTTGATTCAATTCAACACTTTTACTTATATTAATAATTTTACGCGTCTTTCGATCATCGTTCTTCTTAAATGACCTTCGTTTGTTCCGATTTTCATGGTTACAGCGATTCCAAAGCAGCATTGTTGATGCCGATTCTAACCTTAAATAACCCATATTTTTACGATTTTTGATTCAATTCAACACTTTTACTTATATTAATAATTTTACGCGTCTTTCGATCATCGTTCTTCTTAAATGACCTTCGTTTGTTCCGATTTTCATGGTTACAGCGATTCCAAAGCAGCATTGTTGATGCCGATTCTAACCTTAAATAACCCCACATTTTTACGATTTTTGATTATATTTAACACTTTTACTTATATTAATAATTTTACGCGTCTTTTGATCATCGTTCTTCTTAAATGACCTTCGTTTGTTCCTATTTTCATGGTTACAGCGATTCCAAAGCAGCATTGTTGATGCCGATTCTAACCTTAAATAACCCATATTTTTACGATTTTTGATTCAATTCAACACTTTTACTTATATTAATAATTTTACGCGTCTTTTGATCATCGTCTTTCTTAAATGACCTTCGTTTGTTCCGACTTTCATGGTTACAGCGATTACAAAGCAGCATTGTTGATGCCGATTCTAACCTTAAATAACCCCATATTTTTACGATTTTTGATTCAATTCAACACTTTTACTTATATTAATAATTTTACGCGTCTTTCGATCATGGTTCTTCTTAAATGACCTTCGTTTGTTCCGATTTTAATGGTTACAGCGATTCCAAAGCAGCATTGTTGATGCCGATTCTAACCTTAAATAACCCCACATTTTTACGATTTTTGATTCAATTCAACACTTTTACTTATATTAATAATTTTACGCGTCTTTTGATCATCGTTCTTCTTAAATGGCCTTCGTTTGTTCCGACTTTCATGGTTACAGCGATTCCAAAGCAGCATTGTTGATGCCGATTCTAACCTTAAATAACCCCACATTTTTACGATTTTTGATTATATTTAACACTTTTACTTATATTAATAATTTTACGCGTCTTTTGATCATCGTTCTTCTTAAATGACCTTCGTTTGTTCCTATTTTCATGGTTACAGCGATTCCAAAGCAGCATTGTTGATGCCGATTCTAACCTTAAATAACCCATATTTTTACGATTTTTGATTCAATTCAACACTTTTACTTATATTAATAATTTTACGCGTCTTTTGATCATCGTTCTTCTTAAATGACCTTCGTTTGTTCAAATTTTCATGGTTACAGCGATTCCAAAGCAGCATTGTTGATGCCGATTCTAACCTTAAATAACCCCATATTTTTACGATTTTTGATTCAATTCAACACTTTTACTTATATTAATAATTTTACGCGTCTTTCGATCATGGTTCTTCTTAAATGACCTTCGTTTGTTCCGATTTTAATGGTTACAGCGATTCCAAAGCAGCATTGTTGATGCCGATTCTAACCTTAAATAACCCCACATTTTTACGATTTTTGATTCAATTCAACACTTTTACTTATATTAATAATTTTACGCGTCTTTTGATCATCGTTCTTCTTAAATGGCCTTCGTTTGTTCCGACTTTCATGGTTACAGTGATTCCAAAGCAGCATTGTTGATGCCGATTCTAACCTTAAATAACCCCACATTTTTACGATTTTTGATTCAATTCAACACTTTTACTTATATTAATAATTTAACGCGTCTTTGATCATCGTTCTTCTTAAATGACCTTCGTTTGTTCCGATTTTCATGGTTACAGCGATTCCAAAGCAGCAATGTTGATGCCGATTTTATCCTTAAATAACCCAACATTTTTACGATTTTTGATTCAATTCAACACTTTTACTTATATTAATAATTTTACGCGTCTTTTGATCATCGTTCTTCTTAAATGACCTTCGTTTGTTCCGATTTTCATGGTTACAGCGATTCCAAAGCAGCATTGTTGATGCCGATTCTAACCTTAAATAACCCCACATTTTTACGATTTTTGATTCAATTCAACACTTTTACTTATATTAATAATTTTACGCGTCTTTTGATCATCGTTCTTCTTAAATGACCTTCGTTTGTTCCGATTTTCATGGTTACAGCGATTCCAAAGCAGCATTGTTGATGCCGATTCTAACCTTAAATAACCCCACATTTTTACGATTTTTGATTCAATTCAACACTTTTACTTATATTAATAATTTTACGCGTCTTTTGATCATCGTTATTCTTAAATGACCTTCGTTTGTTCCGATTTTCATGGTTACAGCGATTCCAAAGCAGCATTGTTGATGCCGATTCTAACCTTAAATGACCCCACATTTTTACGATTTTTGATTCAATTCAACACTTTTACTTATATTAATAATTTTACGCGTCTTTTGATCATCGTTCTTCTTAAATGACCTTCGTTTGTTCCGATTTTCATGGTTACAGCGATTCCAAAGCAGCATTGTTGATTCCGATTCTAACCTTAAATAACCCCACATTTTTACGATTTTTGATTCAATTCAACACTTTTACTTATATTAATAATTTTACGCGTCTTTTGATCATCGTTCTTCTTAAATGACCTTCGTTTGTTCCGATTTTCATGGTTACAGCGATTCCAAAGCAGCATTGTTGATTCCGATTCTAACCTTAAATAACCCCACATTTTTACGATTTTTGATTCAATTCAACACTTTTACTTATATTAATAATTTTACGCGTCTTTTGATCATCGTTCTTCTTAAATGACCTTCGTTTGTTCCGATTTTCATGGTTACAGAGATTCCAAAGCAGCATTGTTGATGCCGATTCTAACCTTAAATAACCCCACATTTTTACGATTTTTGATTCGATTCAACACTTTTACTTATATTAATAATTTTACGCGTCTTTTGATCATCGTTTTTCTTAAATGACCTTTGTTTGTTCCGATTTTCATTGTTACAGCGATTCCAAAGCAGCATTGTTGATGCCGATTCTAACCTTAAATAACCCCACATTTTTACGATTTTTGATTCAATTCAACACTTTTACTTATATTAATAATTTTACGCGTCTTTTGATCATCGTTCTTCTTAAATGACCTTCGTTTGTTCCGATTTTCATGGTTACAGCGATTCCAAAGCAGCATTGTTGATGCCGATTCTAACCTTAAATAACCCCACATTTTTACGATTTTTGATTCAATTCAACACTTTTACTTATATTAATAATTTTACGCGTCTTTTGATCATCGTTCTTCTTAAATGACCTTCGTTTGTTCCGATTTTCATGGTTAAAGCGATTCCAAAGCAGCATTGTTGATGCAGATTCTAACCTTAAATAACCCCACATTTTTACGATTTTTGATTCAATTCAACACTTTTACTTATATTAATAATTTTACGCGTCTTTCGATCATCGTTCTTCTTAAATGACCTTCGTTTGTTCCGATTTTCATGGTTACAGCGATTCCAAAGCAGCATTGTTGATGCCGATTCTAACCTTAAATAACCCATATTTTTACGATTTTTGATTCAATTCAACACTTTTACTTATATTAATAATTTTACGCGTCTTTCGATCATCGTTCTTCTTAAATGACCTTCGTTTGTTCCGATTTTCATGGTTACAGCGATTCCAAAGCAGCATTGTTGATGCCGATTCTAACCTTAAATAACCCCACATTTTTACGATTTTTGATTATATTTAACACTTTTACTTATATTAATAATTTTACGCGTCTTTTGATCATCGTTCTTCTTAAATGACCTTCGTTTGTTCCTATTTTCATGGTTACAGCGATTCCAAAGCAGCATTGTTGATGCCGATTCTAACCTTAAATAACCCATATTTTTACGATTTTTGATTCAATTCAACACTTTTACTTATATTAATAATTTTACGCGTCTTTTGATCATCGTCTTTCTTAAATGACCTTCGTTTGTTCCGACTTTCATGGTTACAGCGATTACAAAGCAGCATTGTTGATGCCGATTCTAACCTTAAATAACCCCATATTTTTACGATTTTTGATTCAATTCAACACTTTTACTTATATTAATAATTTTACGCGTCTTTCGATCATGGTTCTTCTTAAATGGCCTTCGTTTGTTCCGACTTTCATGGTTACAGCGATTCCAAAGCAGCATTGTTGATGCCGATTCTAACCTTAAATAACCCCACATTTTTACGATTTTTGATTATATTTAACACTTTTACTTATATTAATAATTTTACGCGTCTTTTGATCATCGTTCTTCTTAAATGACCTTCGTTTGTTCCTATTTTCATGGTTACAGCGATTCCAAAGCAGCATTGTTGATGCCGATTCTAACCTTAAATAACCCATATTTTTACGATTTTTGATTCAATTCAACACTTTTACTTATATTAATAATTTTACGCGTCTTTTGATCATCGTCTTTCTTAAATGACCTTCGTTTGTTCCGACTTTCATGGTTACAGCGATTACAAAGCGGCATTGTTGATGTTGATTCTAACCTTAAATAACCCCATATTTTTACGATTTTTGATTCAATTCAACACTTTTACTTATATTAATAATTTTACGCGTCTTTCGATCATGGTTCTTCTTAAATGACCTTCGTTTGTTCCGATTTTAATGGTTACAGCGATTCCAAAGCAGCATTGTTGATGCCGATTCTAACCTTAAATAACCCCACATTTTTACGATTTTTGATTCAATTCAACACTTTTACTTATATTAATAATTTAACGCGTCTTTGATCATCGTTCTTCTTAAATGACCTTCGTTTGTTCCGATTTTCATGGTTACAGCGATTCCAAAGCAGCAATGTTGATGCCGATTTTATCCTTAAATAACCCAACATTTTTACGATTTTTGATTCAATTCAACACTTTTACTTATATTAATAATTTTACGCGTCTTTTGATCATCGTTCTTCTTAAATGACCTTCGTTTGTTCCGATTTTAATGGTTACAGCGATTCCAAAGCAGCATTGTTGATGCCGATTCTAACCTTAAATAACCCCACATTTTTACGATTTTTGATTCAATTCAACACTTTTACTTATATTAATAATTTAACGCGTCTTTGATCATCGTTCTTCTTAAATGACCTTCGTTTGTTCCGATTTTCATGGTTACAGCGATTCCAAAGCAGCAATGTTGATGCCGATTTTATCCTTAAATAACCCAACATTTTTACGATTTTTGATTCAATTCAACACTTTTACTTATATTAATAATTTTACGCGTCTTTTGATCATCGTTCTTCTTAAATGACCTTCGTTTGTTCCGATTTTCATGGTTACAGCGATTCCAAAGCAGCATTGTTGATGCCGATTCTAACCTTAAATAACCCCACATTTTTACGATTTTTGATTCAATTCAACACTTTTACTTATATTAATAATTTTACGCGTCTTTTGATCATCGTTCTTCTTAAATGACCTTCGTTTGTTCCGATTTTCATGGTTACAGCGATTCCAAAGCAGCATTGTTGATGCCGATTCTAACCTTAAATAACCCCACATTTTTACGATTTTTGATTCAATTCAACACTTTTACTTATATTAATAATTTTACGCGTCTTTTGATCATCGTTATTCTTAAATGACCTTCGTTTGTTCCGATTTTCATGGTTACAGCGATTCCAAAGCAGCATTGTTGATGCCGATTCTAACCTTAAATGACCCCACATTTTTACGATTTTTGATTCAATTCAACACTTTTACTTATATTAATAATTTTACGCGTCTTTTGATCATCGTTATTCTTAAATGACCTTCGTTTGTTCCGATTTTCATGGTTACAGCGATTCCAAAGCAGCATTGTTGATTCCGATTCTAACCTTAAATAACCCCACATTTTTACGATTTTTGATTCAATTCAACATTTTTACTTATATTAATAATTTTACGCGTCTTTTGATCATCGTTCTTCTTAAATGACCTTCGTTTGTTCCGATTTTCATGGTTACAGAGATTCCAAAGCAGCATTGTTGATGCCGATTCTAACCTTAAATAACCCCACATTTTTACGATTTTTGATTCGATTCAACACTTTTACTTATATTAATAATTTTACGCGTCTTTTGATCATCGTTTTTCTTAAATGACCTTTGTTTGTTCCGATTTTCATTGTTACAGCGATTCCAAAGCAGCATTGTTGATGCCGATTCTAACCTTAAATAACCCCACATTTTTACGATTTTTGATTCAATTCAACACTTTTACTTATATTAATAATTTTACGCGTCTTTTGATCATCGTTCTTCTTAAATGACCTTCGTTTGTTCCGATTTTCATGGTTACAGCGATTCCAAAGCAGCATTGTTGATGCCGATTTTATCCTTAAATAACCCAACATTTTTACGATTTTTGATTCAATTCAACACTTTTACTTATATTAATAATTTTACGCGTCTTTTGATCATCGTTCTTCTTAAATGACCTTCGTTTGTTCCGATTTTCATGGTTACAGCGATTCCAAAGCAGCATTGTTGATGCCGATTCTAACCTTAAATAACCCCACATTTTTACGATTTTTGATTCAATTCAACACTTTTACTTATATTAATAATTTTACGCGTCTTTTGATCATCGTTATTCTTAAATGACCTTCGTTTGTTCCGATTTTCATGGTTACAGCGATTCCAAAGCAGCATTGTTGATTCCGATTCTAACCTTAAATAACCCCACATTTTTACGATTTTTGATTCAATTCAACATTTTTACTTATATTAATAATTTTACGCGTCTTTTGATCATCGTTCTTCTTAAATGACCTTCGTTTGTTCCGATTTTCATGGTTACAGAGATTCCAAAGCAGCATTGTTGATGCCGATTCTAACCTTAAATAACCCCACATTTTTACGATTTTTGATTCGATTCAACACTTTTACTTATATTAATAATTTTACGCGTCTTTTGATCATCGTTTTTCTTAAATGACCTTTGTTTGTTCCGATTTTCATTGTTACAGCGATTCCAAAGCAGCATTGTTGATGCCGATTCTAACCTTAAATAACCCCACATTTTTACGATTTTTGATTCAATTCAACACTTTTACTTATATTAATAATTTAACGCGTCTTTGATCATCGTTCTTCTTAAATGACCTTCGTTTGTTCCGATTTTCATGGTTACAGCGATTCCAAAGCAGCAATGTTGATGCCGATTTTATCCTTAAATAACCCAACATTTTTACGATTTTTGATTCAATTCAACACTTTTACTTATATTAATAATTTTACGCGTCTTTTGATCATCGTTCTTCTTAAATGACCTTCGTTTGTTCCGATTTTCATGGTTACAGCGATTCCAAAGCAGCATTGTTGATGCCGATTCTAACCTTAAATAACCCCACATTTTTACGATTTTTGATTCAATTCAACACTTTTACTTATATTAATAATTTTACGCGTCTTTTGATCATCGTTCTTCTTAAATGACCTTCGTTTGTTCCGATTTTCATGGTTACAGCGATTCCAAAGCAGCATTGTTGATGCCGATTCTAACCTTAAATAACCCCACATTTTTACGATTTTTGATTCAATTCAACACTTTTACTTATATTAATAATTTTACGCGTCTTTTGATCATCGTTATTCTTAAATGACCTTCGTTTGTTCCGATTTTCATGGTTACAGCGATTCCAAAGCAGCATTGTTGATGCCGATTCTAACCTTAAATGACCCCACATTTTTACGATTTTTGATTCAATTCAACACTTTTACTTATATTAATAATTTTACGCGTCTTTTGATCATCGTTATTCTTAAATGACCTTCGTTTGTTCCGATTTTCATGGTTACAGCGATTCCAAAGCAGCATTGTTGATGCCGATTCTAACCTTAAATAACCCCACATTTTTACGATTTTTGATTCGATTCAACACTTTTACTTATATTAATAATTTTACGCGTCTTTTGATCATCGTTTTTCTTAAATGACCTTTGTTTGTTCCGATTTTCATTGTTACAGCGATTCCAAAGCAGCATTGTTGATGCCGATTCTAACCTTAAATAACCCCACATTTTTACGATTTTTGATTCAATTCAACACTTTTACTTATATTAATAATTTTACGCGTCTTTTGATCATCGTTCTTCTTAAATGACCTTCGTTTGTTCCGATTTTCATGGTTACAGCGATTCCAAAGCAGCATTGTTGATGCCGATTCTAACCTTAAATAACCCCACATTTTTACGATTTTTGATTCAATTCAACACTTTTACTTATATTAATAATTTTACGCGTCTTTCGATCATCGTTCTTCTTAAATGACCTTCGTTTGTTCCGATTTTCATGGTTACAGCGATTCCAAAGCAGCATTGTTGATGCCGATTCTAACCTTAAATAACCCATATTTTTACGATTTTTGATTCAATTCAACACTTTTACTTATATTAATAATTTTACGCGTCTTTCGATCATCGTTCTTCTTAAATGACCTTCGTTTGTTCCGATTTTCATGGTTACAGCGATTCCAAAGCAGCATTGTTGATGCCGATTCTAACCTTAAATAACCCCACATTTTTACGATTTTTGATTATATTTAACACTTTTACTTATATTAATAATTTTACGCGTCTTTTGATCATCGTTCTTCTTAAATGACCTTCGTTTGTTCCTATTTTCATGGTTACAGCAATTCCAAAGCAGCATTGTTGATGCCGATTCTAACCTTAAATAACCCATATTTTTACGATTTTTGATTCAATTCAACACTTTTACTTATATTAATAATTTTACGCGTCTTTTGATCATCGTCTTTCTTAAATGACCTTCGTTTGTTCCGACTTTCATGGTTACAGCGATTACAAAGCAGCATTGTTGATGCCGATTCTAACCTTAAATAACCCCATATTTTTACGATTTTTGATTCAATTCAACACTTTTACTTATATTAATAATTTTACGCGTCTTTCGATCATGGTTCTTCTTAAATGACCTTCGTGTGTTCCGATTTTAATGGTTACAGCGATTCCAAAGCAGCATTGTTGATGCCGATTCTAACCTTAAATAACCCCACATTTTTACGATTTTTGATTCAATTCAACACTTTTACTTATATTAATAATTTTACGCGTCTTTTGATCATCGTTCTTCTTAAATGGCCTTCGTTTGTTCCGACTTTCATGGTTACAGCGATTCCAAAGCAGCATTGTTGATGCCGATTCTAACCTTAAATAACCCCACATTTTTACGATTTTTGATTATATTTAACACTTTTACTTATATTAATAATTTTACGCGTCTTTTGATCATCGTTCTTCTTAAATGACCTTCGTTTGTTCCTATTTTCATGGTTACAGCGATTCCAAAGCAGCATTGTTGATGCCGATTCTAACCTTAAATAACCCATATTTTTACGATTTTTGATTCAATTCAACACTTTTACTTATATTAATAATTTTACGCGTCTTTTGATCATCGTCTTTCTTAAATGACCTTCGTTTGTTCCGACTTTCATGGTTACAGCGATTACAAAGCAGCATTGTTGATGTTGATTCTAACCTTAAATAACCCCATATTTTTACGATTTTTGATTCAATTCAACACTTTTACTTATATTAATAATTTTACGCGTCTTTCGATCATGGTTCTTCTTAAATGACCTTCGTTTGTTCCGATTTTAATGGTTACAGCGATTCCAAAGCAGCATTGTTGATTCCGATTCTAACCTTAAATAACCCCACATTTTTACGATTTTTGATTCAATTCAACACTTTTACTTATATTAATAATTTTACGCGTCTTTTGATCATCGTTCTTCTTAAATGACCTTCGTTTGTTCCGATTTTCATGGTTACAGCGATTCCAAAGCAGCATTGTTGATGCCGATTCTAACCTTAAATAACCACACATTTTTACGATTTTTGATTCAATTCAACATTTTTACTTATATTAATAATTTTACGCGTCTTTTGATCATCGTTCTTCTTAAATGACCTTCGTTTGTTCCGATTTTCATGGTTACAGAGATTCCAAAGCAGCATTGTTGATGCCGATTCTAACCTTAAATAACCCCACATTTTTACGATTTTTGATTCGATTCAACACTTTTACTTATATTAATAATTTTACGCGTCTTTTGATCATCGTTTTTCTTAAATGACCTTTGTTTGTTCCGATTTTCATTGTTACAGCGATTCCAAAGCAGCATTGTTGATGCCGATTCTAACCTTAAATAACCCCACATTTTTACGATTTTTGATTAAATTCAACACTTTTACTTATATTAATAATTTTACGCGTCTTTTGATCATCGTTCTTCTTAAATGACCTTCGTTTGTTCCGATTTTCATGGTTACAGCGATTCCAAAGCAGCATTGTTGATGCCGATTCTAACCTTAAATAACCCCACATTTTTACGATTTTTGATTCAATTCAACACTTTTACTTATATTAATAATTTTACGCGTCTTTTGATCATCGTTCTTCTTAAATGACCTTCGTTTGTTCCGATTTTCATGGTTAAAGCGATTCCAAAGCAGCATTGTTGATGCCGATTCTAACCTTAAATAACCCCACATTTTTACGATTTTTGATTCAATTCAACACTTTTACTTATATTAATAATTTTACGCGTCTTTCGATCATCGTTCTTCTTAAATGACCTTCGTTTGTTCCGATTTTCATGGTTACAGCGATTCCACAGCAGCATTGTTGATGCCGATTCTAACCTTAAATAACCCATATTTTTACGATTTTTGATTCAATTCAACACTTTTACTTATATTAATAATTTTACGCGTCTTTCGATCATCGTTCTTCTTAAATGACCTTCGTTTGTTCCGATTTTCATGGTTACAGCGATTCCAAAGCAGCATTGTTGATGCCGATTCTAACCTTAAATAACCCCACATTTTTACGATTTTTGATTATATTTAACACTTTTACTTATATTAATAATTTTACGCGTCTCTTGATCATCGTTCTTCTTAAATGACCTTCGTTTGTTCCTATTTTCATGGTTACAGCGATTCCAAAGCAGCATTGTTGATGCCGATTCTAACCTTAAATAACCCATATTTTTACGATTTTTGATTCAATTCAACACTTTTACTTATATTAATAATTTTACGCGTCTTTTGATCATCGTCTTTCTTAAATGACCTTCGTTTGTTCCGACTTTTATGGTTACAGCGATTACAAAGCAGCATTGTTGATGCCGATTCTAACCTTAAATAACCCCATATTTTTACGATTTTTGATTCAATTCAACACTTTTACTTATATTAATAATTTTACGCGTCTTTCGATCATGGTTCTTCTTAAATGACCTTCGTTTGTTCCGATTTTAATGGTTACAGCGATTCCAAAGCAGCATTGTTGATGCCGATTCTAACCTTAAATAACCCCACATTTTTACGATTTTTGATTCAATTCAACACTTTTACTTATATTAATAATTTTACGCGTCTTTTGATCATCGTTCTTCTTAAATGGCCTTCGTTTGTTCCGATTTTCATGGTTACTGCGATTCCAAAGCAGCATTGTTGATGCCGATTCTAACCTTAAATAACCCCACATTTTTACGATTTTTGATTCAATTCAACACTTGTACTTATATTAATAATTTTACGCGTCTTTTGATCATCGTTATTCTTAAATGACCTTCGTTTGTTCCGATTTTCATGGTTACAGCGATTCCAAAGCAGCATTGTTGATGCCGATTCTAACCTTAAATAACCCCACATTTTTACGATTTTTGATTCAATTCAACACTTTTACTTATATTAATAATTTTACGCGTCTTTTGATCATCGTTATTCTTAAATGACCTTCGTTTGTTCCGATTTTCATGGTTACTGCGATTCCAAAGCAGCATTGTTGATGCCGATTCTAACCTTAAATAACCCCACATTTTTACGATTTTTGATTCAATTCAACACTTTTACTTATATTAATAATTTTACGCGTCTTTTGATCATCGTTATTCTTAAATGACCTTCGTTTGTTCCGATTTTCATGGTTACTGCGATTCCAAAGCAGCATTGTTGATGCCGATTCTAACCTTAAATAACCCCACATTTTTACGATTTTTGATTCGATTCAACACTTTTACTTATATTAATAATTTTACGCGTCTTTTGATCATCGTTTTTCTTAAATGACCTTTGTTTGTTCCGATTTTCATTGTTACAGCGATTCCAAAGCAGCATTGTTGATGCCGATTCTAACCTTAAATAACCCCACATTTTTACGATTTTTGATTCAATTCAACACTTTTACTTATATTAATAATTTTACGCGTCTTTTGATCATCGTTCTTCTTAAATGACCTTCGTTTGTTCCGATTTTCATGGTTACAGCGATTCCAAAGCAGCATTGTTGATGCCGATTCTAACCTTAAATAACCCCACATTTTTACGATTTTTGATTCAATTCAACACTTTTACTTATATTAATAATTTTACGCGTCTTTTGATCATCGTTCTTCTTAAATGACCTTCGTTTGTTCCGATTTTCATGGTTAAAGCGATTCCAAAGCAGCATTGTTGATGCAGATTCTAACCTTAAATAACCCCACATTTTTACGATTTTTGATTCAATTCAACACTTTTACTTATATTAATAATTTTACGCGTCTTTCGATCATCGTTCTTCTTAAATGACCTTCGTTTGTTCCGATTTTCATGGTTACAGCGATTCCAAAGCAGCATTGTTGATGCCGATTCTAACCTTAAATAACCCATATTTTTACGATTTTTGATTCAATTCAACACTTTTACTTATATTAATAATTTTACGCGTCTTTCGATCATCGTTCTTCCTAAATGACCTTCGTTTGTTCCGATTTTCATGGTTACAGCGATTCCAAAGCAGCATTGTTGATGCCGATTCTAACCTTAAATAACCCCACATTTTTACGATTTTTGATTATATTTAACACTTTTACTTATATTAATAATTTTACGCGTCTTTTGATCATCGTTCTTCTTAAATGACCTTCGTTTGTTCCTATTTTCATGGTTACAGCGATTCCAAAGCAGCATTGTTGATGCCGATTCTAACCTTAAATAACCCATATTTTTACGATTTTTGATTCAATTCAACACTTTTACTTATATTAATAATTTTACGCGTCTTTTGATCATCGTCTTTCTTAAATGACCTTCGTTTGTTCCGACTTTCATGGTTACAGCGATTACAAAGCAGCATTGTTGATGCCGATTCTAACCTTAAATAACCCCATATTTTTACGATTTTTGATTCAATTCAACACTTTTACTTATATTAATAATTTTACGCGTCTTTCGATCATGGTTCTTCTTAAATGACCTTCGTTTGTTCCGATTTTAATGGTTACAGCGATTCCAAAGCAGCATTGTTGATGCCGATTCTAACCTTAAATAACCCCACATTTTTACGATTTTTGATTCAATTCAACACTTTTACTTATATTAATAATTTTACGCGTCTTTTGATCATCGTTCTTCTTAAATGGCCTTCGTTTGTTCCGACTTTCATGGTTACAGCGATTCCAAAGCAGCATTGTTGATGCCGATTCTAACCTTAAATAACCCCACATTTTTACGATTTTTGATTATATTTAACACTTTTACTTATATTAATAATTTTACGCGTCTTTTGATCATCGTTCTTCTTAAATGACCTTCGTTTGTTCCTATTTTCATGGTTACAGCGATTCCAAAGCAGCATTGTTGATGCCGATTCTAACCTTAAATAACCCATATTTTTACGATTTTTGATTCAATTCAACACTTTTACTTATATTAATAATTTTACGCGTCTTTTGATCATCGTCTTTCTTAAATGACCTTCGTTTGTTCCGACTTTCATGGTTACAGCGATTACAAAGCAGCATTGTTGATGTTGATTCTAACCTTAAATAACCCCATATTTTTACGATTTTTGATTCAATTCAACACTTTTACTTATATTAATAATTTTACGCGTCTTTCGATCATGGTTCTTCTTAAATGACCTTCGTTTGTTCCGATTTTAATGGTTACAGCGATTCCAAAGCAGCATTGTTGATTCCGATTCTAACCTTAAATAACCCCACATTTTTACGATTTTTGATTCAATTCAACACTTTTACTTATATTAATAATTTTACGCGTCTTTTGATCATCGTTCTTCTTAAATGACCTTCGTTTGTTCCGATTTTCATGGTTACAGCGATTCCAAAGCAGCATTGTTGATGCCGATTCTAACCTTAAATAACCACACATTTTTACGATTTTTGATTCAATTCAACATTTTTACTTATATTAATAATTTTACGCGTCTTTTGATCATCGTTCTTCTTAAATGACCTTCGTTTGTTCCGATTTTCATGGTTACAGAGATTCCAAAGCAGCATTGTTGATGCCGATTCTAACCTTAAATAACCCCACATTTTTACGATTTTTGATTCGATTCAACACTTTTACTTATATTAATAATTTTACGCGTCTTTTGATCATCGTTTTTCTTAAATGACCTTTGTTTGTTCCGATTTTCATTGTTACAGCGATTCCAAAGCAGCATTGTTGATGCCGATTCTAACCTTAAATAACCCCACATTTTTACGATTTTTGATTAAATTCAACACTTTTACTTATATTAATAATTTTACGCGTCTTTTGATCATCGTTCTTCTTAAATGACCTTCGTTTGTTCCGATTTTCATGGTTACAGCGATTCCAAAGCAGCATTGTTGATGCCGATTCTAACCTTAAATAACCCCACATTTTTACGATTTTTGATTCAATTCAACACTTTTACTTATATTAATAATTTTACGCGTCTTTTGATCATCGTTCTTCTTAAATGACCTTCGTTTGTTCCGATTTTCATGGTTAAAGCGATTCCAAAGCAGCATTGTTGATGCCGATTCTAACCTTAAATAACCCCACATTTTTACGATTTTTGATTCAATTCAACACTTTTACTTATATTAATAATTTTACGCGTCTTTCGATCATCGTTCTTCTTAAATGACCTTCGTTTGTTCCGATTTTCATGGTTACAGCGATTCCAAAGCAGCATTGTTGATGCCGATTCTAACCTTAAATAACCCATATTTTTACGATTTTTGATTCAATTCAACACTTTTACTTATATTAATAATTTTACGCGTCTTTCGATCATCGTTCTTCTTAAATGACCTTCGTTTGTTCCGATTTTCATGGTTACAGCGATTCCAAAGCAGCATTGTTGATGCCGATTCTAACCTTAAATAACCCCACATTTTTACGATTTTTGATTATATTTAACACTTTTACTTATATTAATAATTTTACGCGTCTTTTGATCATCGTTCTTCTTAAATGACCTTCGTTTGTTCCTATTTTCATGGTTACAGCGATTCCAAAGCAGCATTGTTGATGCCGATTCTAACCTTAAATAACCCATATTTTTACGATTTTTGATTCAATTCAACACTTTTACTTATATTAATAATTTTACGCGTCTTTTGATCATCGTCTTTCTTAAATGACCTTCGTTTGTTCCGACTTTCATGGTTACAGCGATTACAAAGCAGCATTGTTGATGCCGATTCTAACCTTAAATAACCCCATATTTTTACGATTTTTGATTCAATTCAACACTTTTACTTATATTAATAATTTTACGCGTCTTTCGATCATGGTTCTTCTTAAATGACCTTCGTTTGTTCCGATTTTAATGGTTACAGCGATTCCAAAGCAGCATTGTTGATGCCGATTCTAACCTTAAATAACCCCACATTTTTACGATTTTTGATTCAATTCAACACTTTTACTTATATTAATAATTTTACGCGTCTTTTGATCATCGTTCTTCTTAAATGGCCTTCGTTTGTTCCGACTTTCATGGTTACAGCGATTCCAAAGCAGCATTGTTGATGCCGATTCTAACCTTAAATAACCCCACATTTTTACGATTTTTGATTCAATTCAACACTTTTACTTATATTAATAATTTAACGCGTCTTTGATCATCGTTCTTCTTAAATGACCTTCGTTTGTTCCGATTTTCATGGTTACTGCGATTCCAAAGCAGCATTGTTGATGCCGATTCTAACCTTAAATAACCCCACATTTTTACGATTTTTGATTCAATTTAACACTTTTACTTATATTAATAATTTTACGCGTCTTTTGATCATCGTTATTCTTAAATGACCTTCGTTTGTTCCGATTTTCATGGTTACAGCGATTCCAAAGCAGCATTGTTGATGCCGATTCTAACCTTAAATAACCCCACATTTTTACGATTTTTGATTCAATTCAACACTTTTACTTATATTAATAATTTTACGCGTCTTTTGATCATCGTTATTCTTAAATGACCTTCGTTTGTTCCGATTTTCATGGTTACTGCGATTCCAAAGCAGCATTGTTGATGCCGATTCTAACCTTAAATAACCCCACATTTTTACGATTTTTGATTCAATTCAACACTTTTACTTATATTAATAATTTTACGCGTCTTTTGATCATCGTTATTCTTAAATGACCTTCGTTTGTTCCGATTTTCATGGTTACAGCGATTCCAAAGCAGCATTGTTGATGCCGATTCTAACCTTAAATGACCCCACATTTTTACGATTTTTGATTCAATTCAACCTTTTTACTTATATTAATAATTTTACGCGTCTTTTGATCATCGTTCTTCTTAAATGACCTTCGTTTGTTCCGATTTTCATGGTTACAGTGATTCCAAAGCAGCATTGTTGATTCCGATTCTAACCTTAAATAACCCCACATTTTTACGATTTTTGATTCAATTCAACACTTTTACTTATATTAATAATTTTACGCGTCTTTTGATCATCGTTCTTCTTAAATGACCTTCGTTTGTTCCGATTTTCATGGTTACAGCGATTCCAAAGCAGCATTGTTGATGCCGATTCTAACCTTAAATAACCACACATTTTTACGATTTTTGATTCAATTCAACATTTTTACTTATATTAATAATTTTACGCGTCTTTTGATCATCGTTCTTCTTAAATGACCTTCGTTTGTTCCGATTTTCATGGTTACAGAGATTCCAAAGCAGCATTGTTGATGCCGATTCTAACCTTAAATAACCCCACATTTTTACGATTTTTGATTCGATTCAACACTTTTACTTATATTAATAATTTTACGCGTCTTTTGATCATCGTTTTTCTTAAATGACCTTTGTTTGTTCCGATTTTCATTGTTACAGCGATTCCAAAGCAGCATTGTTGATGCCGATTCTAACCTTAAATAACCCCACATTTTTACGATTTTTGATTCAATTCAACACTTTTACTTATATTAATAATTTTACGCGTCTTTTGATCATCGTTCTTCTTAAATGACCTTCGTTTGTTCCGATTTTCATGGTTAAAGCGATTCCAAAGCAGCATTGTTGATGCCGATTCTAACCTTAAATAACCCCACATTTTTACGATTTTTGATTCAATTCAACACTTTTACTTATATTAATAATTTTACGCGTCTTTTGATCATCGTTCTTCTTAAATGACCTTCGTTTGTTCCGATTTTCATGGTTAAAGCGATTCCAAAGCAGCATTGTTGATGCCGATTCTAACCTTAAATAACCCCACATTTTTACGATTTTTGATTCAATTCAACACTTTTACTTTTATTAATAATTTTACGCGTCTTTCGATCATCGTTCTTCTTAAATGACCTTCGTTTGTTCCGATTTTCATGGTTACAGCGATTCCAAAGCAGCATTGTTGATGCCGATTCTAACCTTAAATAACCCATATTTTTACGATTTTTGATTCAATTCAACACTTTTACTTATATTAATAATTTTACGCGTCTTTCGATCATCGTTCTTCTTAAATGACCTTCGTTTGTTCCGATTTTCATGGTTACAGCGATTCCAAAGCAGCATTGTTGATGCCGATTCTAACCTTAAATAACCCCACATTTTTACGATTTTTGATTATATTTAACACTTTTACTTATATTAATAATTTTACGCGTCTTTTGATCATCGTTCTTCTTAAATGACCTTCGTTTGTTCCTATTTTCATGGTTACAGCGATTCCAAAGCAGCATTGTTGATGCCGATTCTAACCTTAAATAACCCATATTTTTACGATTTTTGATTCAATTCAACACTTTTACTTATATTAATAATTTTACGCGTCTTTTGATCATCGTCTTTCTTAAATGACCTTCGTTTGTTCCGACTTTCATGGTTACAGCGATTCCAAAGCAGCATTGTTGATGCCGATTCTAACCTTAAATAACCCCACATTTTTACGATTTTTGATTCAATTCAACACTTTTACTTATATTAATAATTTTACGCGTCTTTCGATCATCGTTCTTCTTAAATGACCTTCGTTTGTTCCGATTTTCATGGTTACAGCGATTCCAAAGCAGCATTGTTGATGCCGATTCTAACCTTAAATAACCCATATTTTTACGATTTTTGATTCAATTCAACACTTTTACTTATATTAATAATTTTACGCGTCTTTCGATCATCGTTCTTCTTAAATGACCTTCGTTTGTTCCGATTTTCATGGTTACAGCGATTCCAAAGCAGCATTGTTGATGCCGATTCTAACCTTAAATAACCCCACATTTTTACGATTTTTGATTATATTTAACACTTTTACTTATATTAATAATTTTACGCGTCTTTTGATCATCGTTCTTCTTAAATGACCTTCGTTTGTTCCTATTTTCATGGTTACAGCGATTCCAAAGCAGCATTGTTGATGCCGATTCTAACCTTAAATAACCCATATTTTTACGATTTTTGATTCAATTCAACACTTTTACTTATATTAATAATTTTACGCGTCTTTTGATCATCGTCTTTCTTAAATGACCTTCGTTTGTTCCGATTTTCATGGTTACTGCGATTCCAAAGCAGCATTGTTGATGCCGATTCTAACCTTAAATAACCCCACATTTTTACGATTTTTGATTCAATTCAACACTTTTACTTATATTAATAATTTTACGCGTCTTTTGATCATCGTTATTCTTAAATGACCTTCGTTTGTTCCGATTTTCATGGTTACAGCGATTCCAAAGCAGCATTGTTGATGCCGATTCTAACCTTAAATGACCCCACATTTTTACGATTTTTGATTCAATTCAACACTTTTACTTATATTAATAATTTTACGCGTCTTTTGATCATCGTTCTTCTTAAATGACCTTCGTTTGTTCCGATTTTCATGGTTACAGTGATTCCAAAGCAGCATTGTTGATTCCGATTCTAACCTTAAATAACCCCACATTTTTACGATTTTTGATTCAATTCAACACTTTTACTTATATTAATAATTTTACGCGTCTTTTGATCATCGTTCTTCTTAAATGACCTTCGTTTGTTCCGATTTTCATGGTTACAGCGATTCCAAAGCAGCATTGTTGATGCCGATTCTAACCTTAAATAACCACACATTTTTACGATTTTTGATTCAATTCAACATTTTTACTTATATTAATAATTTTACGCGTCTTTTGATCATCGTTCTTCTTAAATGACCTTCGTTTGTTCCGATTTTCATGGTTACAGAGATTCCAAAGCAGCATTGTTGATGCCGATTCTAACCTTAAATAACCCCACATTTTTACGATTTTTGATTCGATTCAACACTTTTACTTATATTAATAATTTTACGCGTCTTTTGATCATCGTTTTTCTTAAATGACCTTTGTTTGTTCCGATTTTCATTGTTACAGCGATTCCAAAGCAGCATTGTTGATGCCGATTCTAACCTTAAATAACCCCACATTTTTACGATTTTTGATTCAATTCAACACTTTTACTTATATTAATAATTTTACGCGTCTTTTGATCATCGTTCTTCTTAAATGACCTTCGTTTGTTCCGATTTTCATGGTTAAAGCGATTCCAAAGCAGCATTGTTGATGCCGATTCTAACCTTAAATAACCCCACATTTTTACGATTTTTGATTCAATTCAACACTTTTACTTATATTAATAATTTTACGCGTCTTTTGATCATCGTTCTTCTTAAATGACCTTCGTTTGTTCCGATTTTCATGGTTAAAGCGATTCCAAAGCAGCATTGTTGATGCCGATTCTAACCTTAAATAACCCCACATTTTTACGATTTTTGATTCAATTCAACACTTTTACTTTTATTAATAATTTTACGCGTCTTTCGATCATCGTTCTTCTTAAATGACCTTCGTTTGTTCCGATTTTCATGGTTACAGCGATTCCAAAGCAGCATTGTTGATGCCGATTCTAACCTTAAATAACCCATATTTTTACGATTTTTGATTCAATTCAACACTTTTACTTATATTAATAATTTTACGCGTCTTTCGATCATCGTTCTTCTTAAATGACCTTCGTTTGTTCCGATTTTCATGGTTACAGCGATTCCAAAGCAGCATTGTTGATGCCGATTCTAACCTTAAATAACCCCACATTTTTACGATTTTTGATTATATTTAACACTTTTACTTATATTAATAATTTTACGCGTCTTTTGATCATCGTTCTTCTTAAATGACCTTCGTTTGTTCCTATTTTCATGGTTACAGCGATTCCAAAGCAGCATTGTTGATGCCGATTCTAACCTTAAATAACCCATATTTTTACGATTTTTGATTCAATTCAACACTTTTACTTATATTAATAATTTTACGCGTCTTTTGATCATCGTCTTTCTTAAATGACCTTCGTTTGTTCCGACTTTCATGGTTACAGCGATTCCAAAGCAGCATTGTTGATGCCGATTCTAACCTTAAATAACCCCACATTTTTACGATTTTTGATTCAATTCAACACTTTTACTTATATTAATAATTTTACGCGTCTTTCGATCATCGTTCTTCTTAAATGACCTTCGTTTGTTCCGATTTTCATGGTTACAGCGATTCCAAAGCAGCATTGTTGATGCCGATTCTAACCTTAAATAACCCATATTTTTACGATTTTTGATTCAATTCAACACTTTTACTTATATTAATAATTTTACGCGTCTTTCGATCATCGTTCTTCTTAAATGACCTTCGTTTGTTCCGATTTTCATGGTTACAGCGATTCCAAAGCAGCATTGTTGATGCCGATTCTAACCTTAAATAACCCCACATTTTTACGATTTTTGATTATATTTAACACTTTTACTTATATTAATAATTTTACGCGTCTTTTGATCATCGTTCTTCTTAAATGACCTTCGTTTGTTCCTATTTTCATGGTTACAGCGATTCCAAAGCAGCATTGTTGATGCCGATTCTAACCTTAAATAACCCATATTTTTACGATTTTTGATTCAATTCAACACTTTTACTTATATTAATAATTTTACGCGTCTTTTGATCATCGTCTTTCTTAAATGACCTTCGTTTGTTCCGACTTTCATGGTTACAGCGATTACAAAGCAGCATTGTTGATGCCTATTCTAACCTTAAATAACCCCACATTTTTACGATTTTTGATTCAATTCAACACTTTTACTTATATTAATAATTTTACGCGTCTTTTGATCATCGTTCTTCTTAAATGGCCTTCGTTTGTTCCGACTTTCATGGTTACAGCGATTCCAAAGCAGCATTGTTGATGCCGATTCTAACCTTAAATAACCCCACATTTTTACGATTTTTGATTCAATTCAACACTTTTACTTATATTAATAATTTTACGCGTCTTTTGATCATCGTTCTTCTTAAATGACCTTCGTTTGTTCCGATTTTCATGGTTAAAGCGATTCCAAAGCAGCATTGTTGATGCCGATTCTAACCTTAAATAACCCCACATTTTTACGATTTTTGATTCAATTCAACACTTTTACTTATATTAATAATTTTACGCGTCTTTCGATCATCGTTCTTCTTAAATGACCTTCGTTTGTTCCGATTTTCATGGTTACAGCGATTCCAAAGCAGCATTGTTGATGCCGATTCTAACCTTAAATAACCCATATTTTTACGATTTTTGATTCAATTCAACACTTTTACTTATATTAATAATTTTACGCGTCTTTCGATCATCGTTCTTCTTAAATGACCTTCGTTTGTTCCGATTTTCATGGTTACAGCGATTCCAAAGCAGCATTGTTGATGCCGATTCTAACCTTAAATAACCCCACATTTTTACGATTTTTGATTATATTTAACACTTTTACTTATATTAATAATTTTACGCGTCTTTTGATCATCGTTCTTCTTAAATGACCTTCGTTTGTTCCTATTTTCATGGTTACAGCGATTCCAAAGCAGCATTGTTGATGCCGATTCTAACCTTAAATAACCCATATTTTTACGATTTTTGATTCAATTCAACACTTTTACTTATATTAATAATTTTACGCGTCTTTTGATCATCGTTTTTCTTAAATGACCTTCGTTTGTTCCGACTTTCATGGTTACAGCGATTACAAAGCAGCATTGTTGATGTTGATTCTAACCTTAAATAACCCCATATTTTTACGATTTTTGATTCAATTCAACACTTTTACTTATATTAATAATTTTACGCGTCTTTCGATCATGGTTCTTCTTAAATGACCTTCGTTTGTTCCGATTTTAATGGTTACAGCGATTCCAAAGCAGCATTGTTGATGCCGATTCTAACCTTAAATAACCCCACATTTTTACGATTTTTGATTCAATTCAACACTTTTACTTATATTAATAATTTTACGCGTCTTTTGATCATTGTTCTTCTTAAATGGCCTTCGTTTGTTCCGACTTTCATGGTTACAGCGATTCCAAAGCAGCATTGTTGATGCCGATTCTAACCTTAAATAACCCCACATTTTTACGATTTTTGATTCAATTCAACACTTTTACTTATATTAATAATTTTACGCGTCTTTTGATCATCGATCTTCTTAAATGACCTTCGTTTGTTCCGATTTTCATGCTTACAGCGATTCCAAAGCAGCATTGTTGATGCCGATTCTAACCCTAAATAACCCCACATTTTTACGATTTTTGATTCAATTCAACACTTTTACTTATATTAATAATTTTACGCGTCTTTTGATCATCGTTCTTCTTAAATGACCTTCGTTTGTTCCGATTTTCATGGTTACAGCGATTCCAAAGCAGCATTGGTGATGCCGATTTTAACCTTAAATAAACCCACATTTTCACGATTTTTGATTCAATTCAACACTTTTACTTATATTAATAATTTTACGCGTCTTTTGATCATCGTTCTTCTTAAATGACCTTCGTTTGTTCCGATTTTCATGGTTACAGAGATTCCAAAGCAGCATTGTTGATGCCGATTCTAACCTTAAATAACCCCACATTTTTACGATTTTTGATTCGATTCAACACTTTTACTTATATTAATAATTTTACGCGTCTTTTGATCATCGTTTTTCTTAAATGACCTTTGTTTGTTCCGATTTTCATTGTTACAGCGATTCCAAAGCAGCATTGTTGATGCCGATTCTAACCTTAAATAACCTCACATTTTTACGATTTTTGATTCAATTCAACACTTTTACTTATATTAATAATTTTACGCGTCTTTTGATCATCGTTCTTCTTAAATGACCTTCGTTTGTTCCGATTTTCATGGTTACAGCGATTCCAAAGCAGCATTGTTGATGCCGATTCTAACCTTAAATAACCCCACATTTTTACGATTTTTGATTCAATTCAACACTTTTACTTATATTAATAATTTTACGCGTCTTTCGATCATCGTTCTTCTTAAATGACCTTCGTTTGTTCCGATTTTCATGGTTACAGCGATTCCAAAGCAGCATTGTTGATGCCGATTCTAACCTTAAATAACCCATATTTTTACGATTTTTGATTCAATTCAACACTTTTACTTATATTAATAATTTTACGCGTCTTTCGATCATCGTTCTTCTTAAATGACCTTCGTTTGTTCCGATTTTCATGGTTACAGCGATTCCAAAGCAGCATTGTTGATGCCGATTCTAACCTTAAATAACCCCACATTTTTACGATTTTTTATTATATTTAACACTTTTACTTATATTAATAATTTTACGCGTCTTTTGATCATCGTTCTTCTTAAATGACCTTCGTTTGTTCCTATTTTCATGGTTACAGCGATTCCAAAGCAGCATTGTTGATGCCGATTCTAACCTTAAATAACCCATATTTTTACGATTTTTGATTCAATTCAACACTTTTACTTATATTAATAATTTTACGCGTCTTTTGATCATCGTCTTTCTTAAATGACCTTCGTTTGTTCCGACTTTCATGGTTACAGCGATTACAAAGCAGCATTGTTGATGCCGATTCTAACCTTAAATAACACCATATTTTTACGATTTTTGATTCAATTCAACACTTTTACTTATATTAATAATTTTACGCGTCTTTCGATCATGGTTCTTCTTAAATGACCTTCGTTTGTTCCGATTTTAATGGTTACAGCGATTCCAAAGCAGCATTGTTGATGCCGATTCTAACCTTAAATAACCCCACATTTTTACGATTTTTGATTCAATTCAACACTTTTACTTATATTAATAATTTTACGCGTCTTTTGATCATCGTTCTTCTTAAATGGCCTTCGTTTGTTCCGACTTTCATGGTTACAGCGATTCCAAAGCAGCATTGTTGATGCCGATTCTAACCTTAAATAACCCCACATTTTTACGATTTTTGATTCAATTCAACACTTTTACTTATATTAATAATTTAACGCGTCTTTGATCATCGTTCTTCTTAAATGACCTTCGTTTGTTCCGATTTTCATGGTTACTGCGATTCCAAAGCAGCATTGTTGATGCCGATTCTAACCTTAAATAACCCCACATTTTTACGATTTTTGATTCAATTCAACACTTTTACTTATATTAATAATTTTACGCGTCTTTTGATCATCGTTATTCTTAAATGACCTTCGTTTGTTCCGATTTTCATGGTTACAGCGATTCCAAAGCAGCATTGTTGATGCCGATTCTAACCTTAAATAACCCCACATTTTTACGATTTTTGATTCAATTCAACACTTTTACTTATATTAATAATTTTACGCGTCTTTTGATCATCGTTATTCTTAAATGACCTTCGTTTGTTCCGATTTTCATGGTTACTGCGATTCCAAAGCAGCATTGTTGATGCCGATTCTAACCTTAAATAACCCCACATTTTTACGATTTTTGATTCAATTCAACACTTTTACTTATATTAATAATTTTACGCGTCTTTTGATCATCGTTATTCTTAAATGACCTTCGTTTGTTCCGATTTTCATGGTTACAGCGATTCCAAAGCAGCATTGTTGATGCCGATTCTAACCTTAAATGACCCCACATTTTTACGATTTTTGATTCAATTCAACACTTTTACTTATATTAATAATTTTACGCGTCTTTTGATCATCGTTCTTCTTAAATGACCTTCGTTTGTTCCGATTTTCATGGTTACAGCGATTCCAAAGCAGCATTGTTGATTCCGATTCTAACCTTAAATAACCCCACATTTTTACGATTTTTGATTCAATTCAACACTTTTACTTATATTAATAATTTTACGCGTCTTTTGATCATCGTTCTTCTTAAATGACCTTCGTTTGTTCCGATTTTCATGGTTACAGCGATTCCAAAGCAGCATTGTTGATGCCGATTCTAACCTTAAATAACCACACATTTTTACGATTTTTGATTCAATTCAACATTTTTACTTATATTAATAATTTTACGCGTCTTTTGATCATCGTTCTTCTTAAATGACCTTCGTTTGTTCCGATTTTCATGGTTACAGAGATTCCAAAGCAGCATTGTTGATGCCGATTCTAACCTTAAATAACCCCACATTTTTACGATTTTTGATTCGATTCAACACTTTTACTTATATTAATAATTTTACGCGTCTTTTGATCATCGTTTTTCTTAAATGACCTTTGTTTGTTCCGATTTTCATTGTTACAGCGATTCCAAAGCAGCATTGTTGATGCCGATTCTAACCTTAAATAACCCCACATTTTTACGATTTTTGATTAAATTCAACACTTTTACTTATATTAATAATTTTACGCGTCTTTTGATCATCGTTCTTCTTAAATGACCTTCGTTTGTTCCGATTTTCATGGTTACAGCGATTCCAAAGCAGCATTGTTGATGCCGATTCTAACCTTAAATAACCCCACATTTTTACGATTTTTGATTCAATTCAACACTTTTACTTATATTAATAATTTTACGCGTCTTTTGATCATCGTTCTTCTTAAATGACCTTCGTTTGTTCCGATTTTCATGGTTAAAGCGATTCCAAAGCAGCATTGTTGATGCCGATTCTAACCTTAAATAACCCCACATTTTTACGATTTTTGATTCAATTCAACACTTTTACTTATATTAATAATTTTACGCGTCTTTCGATCATCGTTCTTCTTAAATGACCTTCGTTTGTTCCGATTTTCATGGTTACAGCGATTCCAAAGCAGCATTGTTGATGCCGATTCTAACCTTAAATAACCCATATTTTTACGATTTTTGATTCAATTCAACACTTTTACTTATATTAATAATTTTACGCGTCTTTCGATCATCGTTCTTCTTAAATGACCTTCGTTTGTTCCGATTTTCATGGTTACAGCGATTCCAAAGCAGCATTGTTGATGCCGATTCTAACCTTAAATAACCCCACATTTTTACGATTTTTGATTATATTTAACACTTTTACTTATATTAATAATTTTAACGCGTCTTTTGATCATCGTTCTTCTTAAATGACCTTCGTTTGTTCCTATTTTCATGGTTACAGCGATTCCAAAGCAGCATTGTTGATGCCGATTCTAACCTTAAATAACCCATATTTTTACGATTTTTGATTCAATTCAACACTTTTACTTATATTAATAATTTTACGCGTCTTTTGATCATCGTCTTTCTTAAATGACCTTCGTTTGTTCCGACTTTCATGGTTATAGCGATTACAAAGCAGCATTGTTGATGCCGATTCTAACCTTAAATAACCCCATATTTTTACGATTTTTGATTCAATTCAACACTTTTACTTATATTAATAATTTTACGCGTCTTTCGATCATGGTTCTTCTTAAATGACCTTCGTTTGTTCCGATTTTAATGGTTACAGCGATTCCAAAGCAGCATTGTTGATGCCGATTCTAACCTTAAATAACCCCACATTTTTACGATTTTTGATTCAATTCAACACTTTTACTTATATTAATAATTTTACGCGTCTTTTGATCATCGTTCTTCTTAAATGGCCTTCGTTTGTTCCGACTTTCATGGTTACAGCGATTCCAAAGCAGCATTGTTGATGCCGATTCTAACCTTAAATAACCCCACATTTTTACGATTTTTGATTCAATTCAACACTTTTACTTATATTAATAATTTTACGCGTCTTTTGATCATCGTTCTTCTTAAATGACCTTCGTTTGTTCCGATTTTCATGGTTAAACCGATTCCAAAGCAGCATTGTTGATGCCGATTCTAACCTTAAATAACCCCACATTTTTACGATTTTTGATTCAATTCAACACTTTTACTTATATTAATAATTTTACGCGTCTTTCGATCATCGTTCTTCTTAAATGACCTTCGTTTGTTCCGATTTTCATGGTTACAGCGATTCCAAAGCAGCATTGTTGATGCCGATTCTAACCTTAAATAACCCATATTTTTACGATTTTTGATTCAATTCAACACTTTTACTTATATTAATAATTTTACGCGTCTTTCGATCATCGTTCTTCTTAAATGACCTTCGTTTGTTCCGATTTTCATGGTTACAGCGATTCCAAAGCAGCATTGTTGATGCCGATTCTAACCTTAAATAACCCCACATTTTTACGATTTTTGATTATATTTAACACTTTTACTTATATTAATAATTTTACGCGTCTTTTGATCATCGTTCTTCTTAAATGACCTTCGTTTGTTCCTATTTTCATGGTTACAGCGATTCCAAAGCAGCATTGTTGATGCCGATTCTAACCTTAAATAACCCATATTTTTACGATTTTTGATTCAATTCAACACTTTTACTTATATTAATAATTTTACGCGTCTTTTGATCATCGTCTTTCTTAAATGACCTTCGTTTGTTCCGACTTTCATGGTTACAGCGATTACAAAGCAGCATTGTTGATGTTGATTCTAACCTTAAATAACCCCATATTTTTACGATTTTTGATTCAATTCAACACTTTTACTTATATTAATAATTTTACGCGTCTTTCGATCATGGTTCTTCTTAAATGACCTTCGTTTGTTCCGATTTTAATGGTTACAGCGATTCCAAAGCAGCATTGTTGATGCCGATTCTAACCTTAAATAACCCCACATTTTTACGATTTTTGATTCAATTCAACACTTTTACTTATATTAATAATTTTACGCGTCTTTTGATCATTGTTCTTCTTAAATGGCCTTCGTTTGTTCCGACTTTCATGGTTACAGCGATTCCAAAGCAGCATTGTTGATGCCGATTCTAACCTTAAATAACCCCACATTTTTACGATTTTTGATTCAATTCAAGACTTTTACTTATATTAATAATTTTACGCGTCTTTTGATCATCGATCTTCTTAAATGACCTTCGTTTGTTCCGATTTTCATGCTTACAGCGATTCCAAAGCAGCATTGTTGATGCCGATTCTAACCCTAAATAACCCCACATTTTACGATTTTTGATTCAATTCAACACTTTTTACTATATTAATAATTTTACGCGTCTTTTGATCATCGTTCTTCTTAAATGACCTTCGTTTGTTCCGATTTTCATGGTTACAGCGATTCCAAAGCAGCATTGTTGATGCCGATTCTAACCTTAAATAACCCCACATTTTACGATTTTTGATTCAATTCAACACTTTTACTTATATTAATAATTTTACGCGTCTTTTGATCATTGTTCTTCTTAAATGGCCTTCGTTTGTTCCGACTTTCATGGTTACAGCGATTCCAAAGCAGCATTGGTGATGCCGATTTTAACCTTAAATAAACCCACATTTTCACGATTTTTGATTCAATTCAACACTTTTACTTATATTAATAATTTTACGCGTCTTTTGATCATCGTTCTTCTTAAATGACCTTCGTTTGTTCCGATTTTCATGGTTACAGCGATTCCAAAGCAGCATTGTTGATGCCGATTCTAACCTTAAATAACCCCACAGTTTTACGATTTTTGATTCAATTCAACACTTTTACTTATATTAATAATTTTACGCGTCTTTTGATCATCGTTTTTCTTAAATGACCTTTGTTTGTTCCGATTTTCATTGTTACAGCGATTCCAAAGCAGCATTGTTGATGCCGATTCTAACCTTAAATAACCTCACATTTTTACGATTTTTGATTCAATTCAACACTTTTACTTATATTAATAATTTTACGCGTCTTTTGATCATCGTTCTTCTTAAATGACCTTCGTTTGTTCCGATTTTCATGGTTACAGCGATTCCAAAGCAGCATTGTTGATGCCGATTCTAACCTTAAATAACCCACATTTTACGATTTTTGATTCAATTCAACACTTTTACTTATATTAATAATTTTACGCGTCTTTTGATCATCGTTCTTCTTAAATGACCTTCGTTTGTTCCGATTTTCATGGTTAAAGCGATTCCAAAGCAGCATTGTTGATGCCGATTCTAACCTTAAATAACCCCACATTTTTACGATTTTTGATTCAATTCAACACTTTTACTTATATTAATAATTTTACGCGTCTTTCGATCATCGTTCTTCTTAAATGACCTTCGTTTGTTCCGATTTTCATGGTTACAGCGATTCCAAAGCAGCATTGTTGATGCCGATTCTAACCTTAAATAACCCATATTTTTACGATTTTTGATTCAATTCAACACTTTTACTTATATTAATAATTTTACGCGTCTTTCGATCATCGTTCTTCTTAAATGACCTTCGTTTGTTCCGATTTTCATGGTTACAGCGATTCCAAAGCAGCATTGTTGATGCCGATTCTAACCTTAAATAACCCCACATTTTTACGATTTTTTATTATATTTAACACTTTTACTTATATTAATAATTTTACGCGTCTTTTGATCATCGTTCTTCTTAAATGACCTTCGTTTGTTCCTATTTTCATGGTTACAGCGATTCCAAAGCAGCATTGTTGATGCCGATTCTAACCTTAAATAACCCATATTTTTACGATTTTTGATTCAATTCAACACTTTTACTTATATTAATAATTTTACGCGTCTTTTGATCATCGTCTTTCTTAAATGACCTTCGTTTGTTCCGACTTTCATGGTTACAGCGATTACAAAGCAGCATTGTTGATGCCGATTCTAACCTTAAATAACCCCATATTTTTACGATTTTTGATTCAATTCAACACTTTTACTTATATTAATAATTTTACGCGTCTTTCGATCATGGTTCTTCTTAAATGACCTTCGTTTGTTCCGATTTTAATGGTTACAGCGATTCCAAAGCAGCATTGTTGATGCCGATTCTAACCTTAAATAACCCCACATTTTTACGATTTTTGATTCAATTCAACACTTTTACTTATATTAATAATTTTACGCGTCTTTTGATCATCGTTCTTCTTAAATGGCCTTCGTTTGTTCCGACTTTCATGGTTACAGCGATTCCAAAGCAGCATTGTTGATGCCGATTCTAACCTTAAATAACCCCACATTTTTACGATTTTTGATTCAATTCAACACTTTTACTTATATTAATAATTTAACACGTCTTTGATCATCGTTCTTCTTAAATGACCTTCGTTTGTTCCGATTTTCATGGTTACTGCGATTCCAAAGCAGCATTGTTGATGCCGATTCTAACCTTAAATAACCCCACATTTTTACGATTTTTGATTCAATTCAACACTTTTACTTATATTAATAATTTTACGCGTCTTTTGATCATCGTTATTCTTAAATGACCTTCGTTTGTTCCGATTTTCATGGTTACAGCGATTCCAAAGCAGCATTGTTGATGCCGATTCTAACCTTAAATAACCCCACATTTTTACGATTTTTGATTCAATTCAACACTTTTACTTATATTAATAATTTTACGCGTCTTTTGATCATCGTTATTCTTAAATGACCTTCGTTTGTTCCGATTTTCATGGTTACTGCGATTCCAAAGCAGCATTGTTGATGCCGATTCTAACCTTAAATAACCCCACATTTTTACGATTTTTGATTCAATTCAACACTTTTACTTATATTAATAATTTTACGCGTCTTTTGATCATCGTTATTCTTAAATGACCTTCGTTTGTTCCGATTTTCATGGTTACAGCGATTCCAAAGCAGCATTGTTGATGCCGATTCTAACCTTAAATGACCCCACATTTTTACGATTTTTGATTCAATTCAACACTTTTACTTATATTAATAATTTTACGCGTCTTTTGATCATCGTTCTTCTTAAATGACCTTCGTTTGTTCCGATTTTCATGGTTACAGCGATTCCAAAGCAGCATTGTTGATTCCGATTCTAACCTTAAATAACCCCACATTTTTACGATTTTTGATTCAATTCAACACTTTTACTTATATTAATAATTTTACGCGTCTTTTGATCATCGTTCTTCTTAAATGACCTTCGTTTGTTCCGATTTTCATGGTTACAGCGATTCCAAAGCAGCATTGTTGATGCCGATTCTAACCTTAAATAACCACACATTTTTACGATTTTTGATTCAATTCAACATTTTTACTTATATTAATAATTTTACGCGTCTTTTGATCATCGTTCTTCTTAAATGACCTTCGTTTGTTCCGATTTTCATGGTTACAGAGATTCCAAAGCAGCATTGTTGATGCCGATTCTAACCTTAAATAACCCCACATTTTTACGATTTTTGATTCGATTCAACACTTTTACTTATATTAATAATTTTACGCGTCTTTTGATCATCGTTTTTCTTAAATGACCTTTGTTTGTTCCGATTTTCATTGTTACAGCGATTCCAAAGCAGCATTGTTGATGCCGATTCTAACCTTAAATAACCCCACATTTTTACGATTTTTGATTAAATTCAACACTTTTACTTATATTAATAATTTTACGCGTCTTTTGATCATCGTTCTTCTTAAATGACCTTCGTTTGTTCCGATTTTCATGGTTACAGCGATTCCAAAGCAGCATTGTTGATGCCGATTCTAACCTTAAATAACCCCACATTTTTACGATTTTTGATTCAATTCAACACTTTTACTTATATTAATAATTTTACGCGTCTTTTGATCATCGTTCTTCTTAAATGACCTTCGTTTGTTCCGATTTTCATGGTTAAAGCGATTCCAAAGCAGCATTGTTGATGCCGATTCTAACCTTAAATAACCCCACATTTTTACGATTTTTGATTCAATTCAACACTTTTACTTATATTAATAATTTTACGCGTCTTTCGATCATCGTTCTTCTTAAATGACCTTCGTTTGTTCCGATTTTCATGGTTACAGCGATTCCAAAGCAGCATTGTTGATGCCGATTCTAACCTTAAATAACCCATATTTTTACGATTTTTGATTCAATTCAACACTTTTACTTATATTAATAATTTTACGCGTCTTTCGATCATCGTTCTTCTTAAATGACCTTCGTTTGTTCCGATTTTCATGGTTACAGCGATTCCAAAGCAGCATTGTTGATGCCGATTCTAACCTTAAATAACCCCACATTTTTACGATTTTTGATTATATTTAACACTTTTACTTATATTAATAATTTTACGCGTCTTTTGATCATCGTTCTTCTTAAATGACCTTCGTTTGTTCCTATTTTCATGGTTACAGCGATTCCAAAGCAGCATTGTTGATGCCGATTCTAACCTTAAATAACCCATATTTTTACGATTTTTGATTCAATTCAACACTTTTACTTATATTAATAATTTTACGCGTCTTTTGATCATCGTCTTTCTTAAATGACCTTCGTTTGTTCCGACTTTCATGGTTACAGCGATTACAAAGCAGCATTGTTGATGCCGATTCTAACCTTAAATAACCCCATATTTTTACGATTTTTGATTCAATTCAACACTTTTACTTATATTAATAATTTTACGCGTCTTTCGATCATGGTTCTTCTTAAATGACCTTCGTTTGTTCCGATTTTAATGGTTACAGCGATTCCAAAGCAGCATTGTTGATGCCGATTCTAACCTTAAATAACCCCACATTTTTACGATTTTTGATTCAATTCAACACTTTTACTTATATTAATAATTTTACGCGTCTTTTGATCATCGTTCTTCTTAAATGGCCTTCGTTTGTTCCGACTTTCATGGTTACAGCGATTCCAAAGCAGCATTGTTGATGCCGATTCTAACCTTAAATAACCCCACATTTTTACGATTTTTGATTCAATTCAACACTTTTACTTATATTAATAATTTTACGCGTCTTTTGATCATCGTTCTTCTTAAATGACCTTCGTTTGTTCCGATTTTCATGGTTAAACCGATTCCAAAGCAGCATTGTTGATGCCGATTCTAACCTTAAATAACCCCACATTTTTACGATTTTTGATTCAATTCAACACTTTTACTTATATTAATAATTTTACGCGTCTTTCGATCATCGTTCTTCTTAAATGACCTTCGTTTGTTCCGATTTTCATGGTTACAGCGATTCCAAAGCAGCATTGTTGATGCCGATTCTAACCTTAAATAACCCATATTTTTACGATTTTTGATTCAATTCAACACTTTTACTTATATTAATAATTTTACGCGTCTTTCGATCATCGTTCTTCTTAAATGACCTTCGTTTGTTCCGATTTTCATGGTTACAGCGATTCCAAAGCAGCATTGTTGATGCCGATTCTAACCTTAAATAACCCCACATTTTTACGATTTTTGATTATATTTAACACTTTTACTTATATTAATAATTTTACGCGTCTTTTGATCATCGTTCTTCTTAAATGACCTTCGTTTGTTCCTATTTTCATGGTTACAGCGATTCCAAAGCAGCATTGTTGATGCCGATTCTAACCTTAAATAACCCATATTTTTACGATTTTTGATTCAATTCAACACTTTTACTTATATTAATAATTTTACGCGTCTTTTGATCATCGTCTTTCTTAAATGACCTTCGTTTGTTCCGACTTTCATGGTTACAGCGATTACAAAGCAGCATTGTTGATGTTGATTCTAACCTTAAATAACCCCATATTTTTACGATTTTTGATTCAATTCAACACTTTTACTTATATTAATAATTTTACGCGTCTTTCGATCATGGTTCTTCTTAAATGACCTTCGTTTGTTCCGATTTTAATGGTTACAGCGATTCCAAAGCAGCATTGTTGATGCCGATTCTAACCTTAAATAACCCCACATTTTTACGATTTTTGATTCAATTCAACACTTTTACTTATATTAATAATTTTACGCGTCTTTTGATCATTGTTCTTCTTAAATGGCCTTCGTTTGTTCCGACTTTCATGGTTACAGCGATTCCAAAGCAGCATTGTTGATGCCGATTCTAACCTTAAATAACCCCACATTTTTACGATTTTTGATTCAATTCAAGACTTTTACTTATATTAATAATTTTACGCGTCTTTTGATCATCGATCTTCTTAAATGACCTTCGTTTGTTCCGATTTTCATGCTTACAGCGATTCCAAAGCAGCATTGTTGATGCCGATTCTAACCCTAAATAACCCCACATTTTTACGATTTTTGATTCAATTCAACACTTTTACTTATATTAATAATTTTACGCGTCTTTTGATCATCGTTCTTCTTAAATGACCTTCGTTTGTTCCGATTTTCATGGTTACAGCGATTCCAAAGCAGCATTGTTGATGCCGATTCTAACCTTAAATAACCCCACATTTTTACGATTTTTGATTCAATTCAACACTTTTACTTATATTAATAATTTTACGCGTCTTTTGATCATTGTTCTTCTTAAATGGCCTTCGTTTGTTCCGACTTTCATGGTTACAGCGATTCCAAAGCAGCATTGGTGATGCCGATTTTAACCTTAAATAAACCCACATTTTCACGATTTTTGATTCAATTCAACACTTTTACTTATATTAATAATTTTACGCGTCTTTTGATCATCGTTCTTCTTAAATGACCTTCGTTTGTTCCGATTTTCATGGTTACAGCGATTCCAAAGCAGCATTGTTGATGCCGATTCTAACCTTAAATAACCCCACATTTTTACGATTTTTGATTCAATTCAACACTTTTACTTATATTAATAATTTTACGCGTCTTTTGATCATCGTTCTTCTTAAATGACCTTCGTTTGTTCCGATTTTCATGTTTACAGCGATTCCAAAGCAGTATTGTTGATGCCGATTCTAACCTTAAATAACCCCACATTTTTACGATTTTTGATTCAATTCAACACTTTTACTTATATTAATAATTTTACGCGTCTTTTGATCATCGTTCTTCTTAAATGACCTTCGTTTGTTCCGATTTTCATGGTTACAGCGATTCCAAAGCAGCATTGTTGATGCCGATTCTAACCTTAAATAACCCCACATTTTTACGATTTTTGATTCAATTCAACACTTTTACTTATATTAATAATTTTACGCGTCTTTTGATCATCGTTATTCTTAAATGACCTTCGTTTGTTCCGATTTTCATGGTTACTGCGATTCCAAAGCAGCATTGTTGATGCCGATTCTAACCATAAATAACCCCACATTTTTACGATTTTTGATTCAATTCAACACTTTTACTTATATTAATAATTTTACGCGTCTTTTGATCATCGTTATTCTTAAATGACCTTCGTTTGTGCCGATTTTCATGGTTACAGCGATTCCAAAGCAGCATTGTTGATGCCGATTCTAACCTTAAATGAACCCACATTTTTACGATTTTTGATTCAATTCAACACTTTTACTTATATTAATAATTTTACGCGTCTTTTGATCATCGTTCTTCTTAAATGACCTTCGTTTGTTCCGATTTTCATGGTTACAGCTATTCCAAAGCAGCATTGTTGATGCCGATTCTAACCTTAAATAACCCCACATTTTTACGTTTTTTGATTCAATTCAACACTTTTACTTATATTAATAATTTTACGCGTCTTTTGATCATCGTTCTTCTTAAATGACCTTCGTTTGTTCCGATTTTCATGGTTACAGCGATTCCAAAGCAGCATTGTTGATGCCTATTCTAACCTTAAAAAACCCCACATTTTTACGATTTTTGATTCAATTCAACACTTTTACTTATATTAATAATTTTACGCGTCTTTTGATCATCGTTCTTCTTAAATGACCTTCGTTTGTTCCGATTTTCATGGTTACAGCGATTCCAAAGCAGCATTGTTGATGCCGATTCTAACCTTAAATAACCCCACATTTTTACGATTTTTGATTCAATTCAACACTTTTACTTATATTAATAATTTTACGCGTCTTTTGATCATCGTTCTTCTTAAATGACCTTCGTTTGTTCCGATTTTCATGGTTACAGCGATTCCAAAGCTGCATTGTTGATGCCGATTCTAACCTTAAATAACCCCACATTTTTACGATTTTTGATTCAATTCAACACTTTTACTTATATTAATAATTTTACGCGTCTTTTGATCATCGTTCTTCTTAAATGACCTTCGTTTGTTCCGATTTTCATGTTTACAGCGATTCCAAAGCAGTATTGTTGATGCCGATTCTAACCTTAAATAACCCCACATTTTTACGATTTTTGATTCAATTCAACACTTTTACTTATATTAATAATTTTACGCGTCTTTTGATCATCGTTCTTCTTAAATGACCTTCGTTTGTTCCGATTTTCATGGTTACAGCGATTCCAAAGCAGCATTGTTGATGCCGATTCTAACCTTAAATAACCCCCCATTTTTACGATTTTTGATTATATTTAATACTTTTACTTATATTAATAATTTTACGCGTCTTTTGATCATCGTTCTTCTTAAATGACCTTCGTTTGTTCCGACTTTCATGGTTACAGCGATTCCAAAGCAGCATTGTTGATGCCGATTCTAACCTTAAATAACCCCATATTTTTACGATTTTTGATTATATTCAACACTTCTACTTATATTAATAATTTTACGCATCTTTCGATCATCGTTCTTCTTAAATGACCTTCGTTTGTTCCGATTTTCATGGTTACAGCGATTCCAAAGCAGCATTGTTGATGCCGATTCTAACCTTAAATAACCCCACATTTTTACGATTTTTGATTCAATTCAACACTTTTACTTATATTAATAATTTTACGCGTCTTTTGATCATCGTTCTTCTTAAATGACCTTCGTTTGTTCCGATTTTCATGGTTACAGCGATTCCAAAGCAGCATTGTTGATGCCGATTCTAACCTTAAATAACCCCACATTTTTACGATTTTTGATTCAATTCAACACTTTTACTTATGTTAATAATTTTACGCGTCTTTCGATTATCGTTCTTCTTAAATGACCTTCGTTTGTTCCAATTTTCATGGTTACAGCGAATCCAAAGCAGCATTGTTGATGCCTATTCTAACCTTAAATAACCCGACATTTTTACGATTTTTGATTCAATTCAACACTTTTACTTATATTAATAATTTTACGCGTCCTTTGATCATCGTTCTTCTTAAATGACCTTCGTTTATTCCGATTTTCATGGTTACAGCGATTCCAAAGCAGCAATGTTGATGCCAATTTTATCCTTAAATAACCCCACATTTTTACGATTTTTGATTCAATTCAACACTTTTATTTATATTAATAATTTTACGCGTCTTTTGATCATCGTTCTTCTTAAATGACCTTCTTTTGTTCCGATTTTCATGGTTACAGAGATTCCAAAGCAGCATTGTTGATGCCGATTCTAACCTTAAATAACCCCACATTTTTACGATTTTTGATTCGATTCAACACTTTTACTTATATTAATAATTTTACGCGTCTTTTGATCATCGTTTTTCTTAAATGACCTTTGTTTGTTCCGATTTTCATTGTTACAGCGATTCCAAAGCAGCATTGTTGATGCCGATTCTAACCTTAAATAACCCCACATTTTTACGATTTTTGATTCAATTCAACACTTTTACTTATATTAATAATTTCACGCGTCTTTTGATCATCGTTCTTCTTAAATGACCTTCGTTTGTTCCGATTTTCATGGTTACAGCGATTCCAAAGCAGCATTGTTGATGCCGATTCTAACCTTAAATAACCCCACATTTTTACGATTTCTAATTCAATTCAACACTTTTACTTATATTAATAATTTTACGCGTCTTTAGATCATCGTTCTTCTTAAATGACCTTCGTTTGTTCCGATTTTCATGGTTAAAGCGATTCCAAAGCAGCATTGTTGATGCCGATTCTAACCTTAAATAACCCCACATTTTTACGATTTTTGATTCAATTCAACACTTTTACTTATATTAATAATTTTACGCGTCTTTCGATCATCGTTCTTCTTAAAAGACCTTCGTTTGTTCCGATTTTCAAGGTTACAGCGATTCCATAGCAGCATTGTTGATGCCGATTCTAACCTTAAATAACCCATATTTTTACGATTTTTGATTCAATTCAACACTTTTACTTATATTAATAATTTTACGCGTCTTTCGATCATCGTTCTTCTTAAATGACCTTCGTTTGTTCCGATTTTCATGGTTACAGCGATTCCAAAGCAGCATTGTTGATGCCGATTCTAACCTTAAATAACCCCACATTTTTACGATTTTTGATTATATTTAACACTTTTACTTATATTAATAATTTTACGCGTCTTTTGATCATCGTTCTTCTTAAATGACCTTCGTTTGTTCCTATTTTCATGGTTACAGCGATTCCAAAGCAGCATTGTTGATGCCGATTCTAACCTTAAATAACCCATATTTTTACGATTTTTGATTCAATTCAACACTTTTACTTATATTAATAATTTTACGCGTCTTTTGATCATCGTCTTTCTTAAATGACCTTCGTTTGTTCCGACTTTCATGGTTACAGCGATTACAAAGCAGCATTGTTGATGCCGATTCTAACCTTAAATAACCCCATATTTTTACGATTTTTGATTCAATTCAACACTTTTACTTATATTAATAATTTTACGCGTCTTTCGATCATGGTTCTTCTTAAATGACCTTCGTTTGTTCCGATTTTAATGGTTACAGCGATTCCAAAGCAGCATTGTTGATGCCGATTCTAATCTTAAATAACCCCACATTTTTACGATTTTTGATTCAATTCAACACTTTTACTAATATTAATAATTTTACGCGTCTTTTGATCATCGTTCTTCTTAAATGGCCTTCGTTTGTTCCGACTTTCATGGTTACAGCGATTCCAAAGCAGCATTGTTGATGCCGATTCTAACCTTAAATAACCCCACATTTTTACGATTTTTGATTCAATTCAACACTTTTACTTATATTAATAATTTAACGCGTCTTTGATCATCGTTCTTCTTAAATGACCTTCGTTTGTTCCGATTTTCATGGTTACTGCGATTCCAAAGCAGCATTGTTGATGCCGATTCTAACCTTAAATAACCCCACATTTTTACGATTTTTGATTCAATTCAACACTTTTACTTATATTAATAATTTTACGCGTCTTTTGATCATCGTTATTCTTAAATGACCTTCGTTTGTTCCGATTTTCATGGTTACAGCGATTCCAAAGCAGCATTGTTGATGCCGATTCTAACCTTAAATAACCCCACATTTTTACGATTTTTGATTCAATTCAACACTTTTACTTATATTAATAATTTTACGCGTCTTTTGATCATCGTTATTCTTAAATGACCTTCGTTTGTTCCGATTTTCATGGTTACTGCGATTCCAAAGCAGCATTGTTGATGCCGATTCTAACCTTAAATAACCCCACATTTTTACGATTTTTGATTCAATTCAACACTTTTACTTATATTAATAATTTTACGCGTCTTTTGATCATCGTTATTCTTAAATGACCTTCGTTTGTTCCGATTTTCATGGTTACAGCGATTCCAAAGCAGCATTGTTGATGCCGATTCTAACCTTAAATGACCCCACATTTTTACGATTTTTGATTCAATTCAACACTTTTACTTATATTAATAATTTTACGCGTCTTTTGATCATCGTTATTCTTAAATGACCTTCGTTTGTTCCGATTTTCATGGTTACAGCGATTCCAAAGCAGCATTGTTGATTCCGATTCTAACCTTAAATAACCCCACATTTTTACGATTTTTGATTCAATTCAACACTTTTACTTATATTAATAATTTTACGCGTCTTTTGATCATCGTTCTTCCTAAATGACCTTCGTTTGTTCCGATTTTCATGGTTACAGCGATTCCAAAGCAGCATTGTTGATGCCGATTCTAACCTTAAATAACCACACATTATTACGATTTTTGATTCAATTCAACATTTTTACTTATATTAATAATTTTACGCGTCTTTTGATCATCGTTCTTCTTAAATGACCTTCGTTTGTTCCGATTTTCATGGTTACAGCGATTCCAAAGCAGCATTGTTGATGCCAATTCTAACCTTCAATAACCCCACATTTTTACGATTTTTGATTCAATTCAACACTTTTACTTAAATTAATAATTTTACGCGTCTTTTGATCATCGTTCTTCTTAAATGACCTTCGTTTGTTCCGATTTTAATGGTTACAGCGATTCCAAAGCAGCATTGTTGATGCCGATTCTATCCTTAAATAACCCCACATTTTTACGATTTTTGATTCAATTCAACACTTTTACTTATATTAATAATTTTACGCGTCTTTTGATCATCGTTTTTCTTAAATGACCTTCGTTTGTTCCGATTTTCATGGTTAAAGCGATTCCAAAGCAGCATTGTTGATGCCGATTCTAACCTTAAATAACCCCACATTTTTACGATTTTTGATTCAATTCAACACTTTTACTTATATTAATAATTTTACGCGTCTTTCGATCATCGTTCTTCTTAAATGACCTTCGTTTGTTCCGATTTTCATGGTTACAGCGATTCCAAAGCAGCATTGTTGATGCCGATTCTAACCTTAAATAACCCATATTTTTACGATTTTTGATTCAATTCAACACTTTTACTTATATTAATAATTTTACGCGTCTTTCGATCATCGTTCTTCTTAAATGACCTTCGTTTGTTCCGATTTTCATGGTTACAGCGATTCCAAAGCAGCATTGTTGATGCCGATTCTAACCTTAAATAACCCCACATTTTTACGATTTTTGATTCAATTCAACACTTTTACTTATATTAATAATTTTACGCGTCTTTTGATCATCTTTCTTCTTAAATGACCTTCGTTTGTTCCGATTTTCATGTTTACAGCGATTCCAAAGCAGTATTGTTGATGCCGATTCTAACCTTAAATAACCCCACATTTTTACGATTTTTGATTATATTTAACACTTTTACTTATATTAATAATTTTACGCGTCTTTTGATCATCGTTCTTCTTAAATGACCTTCGTTTGTTCCTATTTTCATGGTTACAGCGATTCCAAAGCAGCATTGTTGATGCCGATTCTAACCTTAAATAACCCATATTTTTACGATTTTTGATTCAATTCAACACTTTTACTTATATTAATAATTTTACGCGTCTTTTGATCATCGTCTTTCTTAAATGACCTTCGTTTGTTCCGACTTTCATGGTTACAGCGATTACAAAGCAGCATTGTTGATGCCGATTCTAACCTTAAATAACCCCATATTTTTACGATTTTTGATTCAATTCAACACTTTTACTTATATTAATAATTTTACGCGTCTTTCGATCATGGTTCTTCTTAAATGACCTTCGTTTGTTCCGATTTTAATGGTTACAGCGATTCCAAAGCAGCATTGTTGATGCCGATTCTAATCTTAAATAACCCCACATTTTTACGATTTTTGATTCAATTCAACACTTTTACTAATATTAATAATTTTACGCGTCTTTTGATCATCGTTCTTCTTAAATGGCCTTCGTTTGTTCCGACTTTCATGGTTACAGCGATTCCAAAGCAGCATTGTTGATGCCGATTCTAACCTTAAATAACCCCACATTTTTACGATTTTTGATTCAATTCAACACTTTTACTTATATTAATAATTTAACGCGTCTTTGATCATCGTTCTTCTTAAATGACCTTCGTTTGTTCCGATTTTCATGGTTACTGCGATTCCAAAGCAGCATTGTTGATGCCGATTCTAACCTTAAATAACCCCACATTTTTACGATTTTTGATTCAATTCAACACTTTTACTTATATTAATAATTTTACGCGTCTTTTGATCATCGTTATTCTTAAATGACCTTCGTTTGTTCCGATTTTCATGGTTACAGCGATTCCAAAGCAGCATTGTTGATGCCGATTCTAACCTTAAATAACCCCACATTTTTACGATTTTTGATTCAATTCAACACTTTTACTTATATTAATAATTTTACGCGTCTTTTGATCATCGTTATTCTTAAATGACCTTCGTTTGTTCCGATTTTCATGGTTACTGCGATTCCAAAGCAGCATTGTTGATGCCGATTCTAACCTTAAATAACCCCACATTTTTACGATTTTTGATTCAATTCAACACTTTTACTTATATTAATAATTTTACGCGTCTTTTGATCATCGTTATTCTTAAATGACCTTCGTTTGTTCCGATTTTCATGGTTACAGCGATTCCAAAGCAGCATTGTTGATGCCGATTCTAACCTTAAATGACCCCACATTTTTACGATTTTTGATTCAATTCAACACTTTTACTTATATTAATAATTTTACGCGTCTTTTGATCATCGTTCTTCTTAAATGACCTTCGTTTGCTCCGATTTTCATGGTTACAGCGATTCCAAAGCAGCATTGTTGATTCCGATTCTAACCTTAAATAACCCCACATTTTTACGATTTTTGATTCAATTCAACACTTTTACTTATATTAATAATTTTACGCGTCTTTTGATCATCGTTCTTCTTAAATGACCTTCGTTTGTTCCGATTTTCATGGTTACAGCGATTCCAAAGCAGCATTGTTGATGCCAATTCTAACCTTAAATAACCACACATTATTACGATTTTTGATTCAATTCAACATTTTTACTTATATTAATAATTTTACGCGTCTTTTGATCATCGTTCTTCTTAAATGACCTTCGTTTGTTCCGATTTTCATGGTTACAGCGATTCCAAAGCAGCATTGTTGATGCCAATTCTAACCTTAAATAACCCCACATTTTTACGATTTTTGATTCAATACAACACTTTTACTTAAATTAATAATTTTACGCGTCTTTTGATCATCGTTCTTCTTAAATGACCTTCGTTTGTTCCGATTTTAATGGTTACAGCGATTCCAAAGCAGCATTGTTGATGCCGATTCTATCCTTAAATAACCCCACATTTTTACGATTTTTGATTCAATTCAACACTTTTACTTATATTAATAATTTTACGCGTCTTTTGATCATCGTTTTTCTTAAATGACCTTCGTTTGTTCCGATTTTCATGGTTAAAGCGATTCCAAAGCAGCATTGTTGATGCCGATTCTAACCTTAAATAACCCCACATTTTTACGATTTTTGATTCAATTCAACACTTTTACTTATATTAATAATTTTACGCGTCTTTCGATCATCGTTCTTCTTAAATGACCTTCGTTTGTTCCGATTTTCATGGTTACAGCGATTCCAAAGCAGCATTGTTGATGCCGATTCTAACCTTAAATAACCCATATTTTTACGATTTTTGATTCAATTCAACACTTTTACTTATATTAATAATTTTACGCGACTTTCGATCATCGTTCTTCTTAAATGACCTTCGTTTGTTCCGATTTTCATGGTTACAGCGATTCCAAAGCAGCATTGTTGATGCCGATTCTAACCTTAAATAACCCCACATTTTTACGATTTTTGATTCAATTCAACACTTTTACTTATATTAATAATTTTACGCGTCTTTTGATCATCGTTCTTCTTAAATGACCTTCGTTTGTTCCGATTTTCATGGTTACAGCGATTCCAAAGCAGCATTGTTGATGCCGATTCTAACCTTAAATAACCACACATTATTACGATTTTTGATTCAATTCAACATTTTTACTTATATTAATAATTTTACGCGTCTTTTGATCATCGTTTTTCTTAAATGACCTTCGTTTGTTCCGATTTTCATGGTTACAGCGATTCCAAAGCAGCATTGTTGATGCCAATTCTAACCTTCAATAACCCCACATTTTTACGATTTTTGATTCAATTCAACACTTTTACTTAAATTAATAATTTTACGCGTCTTTTGATCATCGTTCTTCTTAAATGACCTTCGTTTGTTCCGATTTTAATGGTTACAGCGATTCCAAAGCAGCATTGTTGATGCCGATTCTATCCTTAAATAACCCCACATTTTTACGATTTTTGATTCAATTCAACACTTTTACTTATATTAATAATTTTACGCGTCTTTTGATCATCGTTTTTCTTAAATGACCTTCGTTTGTTCCGATTTTCATGGTTAAAGCGATTCCAAAGCAGCATTGTTGATGCCGATTCTAACCTTAAATAACCCCACATTTTTACGATTTTTGATTCAATTCAACACTTTTACTTATATTAATAATTTTACGCGTCTTTCGATCATCGTTCTTCTTAAATGACCTTCGTTTGTTCCGATTTTCATGGTTACAGCGATTCCAAAGCAGCATTGTTGATGCCGATTCTAACCTTAAATAACCCATATTTTTACGATTTTTGATTCAATTCAACACTTTTACTTATATTAATAATTTTACGCGTCTTTCGATCATCGTTCTTCTTAAATGACCTTCGTTTGTTCCGATTTTCATGGTTACAGCGATTCCAAAGCAGCATTGTTGATGCCGATTCTAACCTTAAATAACCCCACATTTTTACGATTTTTGATTCAATTCAACACTTTTACTTATATTAATAATTTTACGCGTCTTTTGATCATCGTTCTTCTTAAATGACCTTCGTTTGTTCCGATTTTCATGTTTACAGCGATTCCAAAGCAGTATTGTTGATGCCGATTCTAACCTTAAATAACCCCACATTTTTACGATTTTTGATTATATTTAACACTTTTACTTATATTAATAATTTTACGCGTCTTTTGATCATCGTTCTTCTTAAATGACCTTCGTTTGTTCCTATTTTCATGGTTACAGCGATTCCAAAGCAGCATTGTTGATGCCGATTCTAACCTTAAATAACCCATATTTTTACGATTTTTGATTCAATTCAACACTTTTACTTATATTAATAATTTTACGCGTCTTTTGATCATCGTCTTTCTTAAATGACCTTCGTTTGTTCCGACTTTCATGGTTACAGCGATTACAAAGCAGCATTGTTGATGCCGATTCTAACCTTAAATAACCCCATATTTTTACGATTTTTGATTCAATTCAACACTTTTACTTATATTAATAATTTTACGCGTCTTTCGATCATGGTTCTTCTTAAATGACCTTCGTTTGTTCCGATTTTAATGGTTACAGCGATTCCAAAGCAGCATTGTTGATGCCGATTCTAATCTTAAATAACCCCACATTTTTACGATTTTTGATTCAATTCAACACTTTTACTAATATTAATAATTTTACGCGTCTTTTGATCATCGTTCTTCTTAAATGGCCTTCGTTTGTTCCGACTTTCATGGTTACAGCGATTCCAAAGCAGCATTGTTGATGCCGATTCTAACCTTAAATAACCCCACATTTTTACGATTTTTGATTCAATTCAACACTTTTACTTATATTAATAATTTAACGCGTCTTTGATCATCGTTCTTCTTAAATGACCTTCGTTTGTTCCGATTTTCATGGTTACTGCGATTCCAAAGCAGCATTGTTGATGCCGATTCTAACCTTAAATAACCCCACATTTTTACGATTTTTGATTCAATTCAACACTTTTACTTATATTAATAATTTTACGCGTCTTTTGATCATCGTTATTCTTAAATGACCTTCGTTTGTTCCGATTTTCATGGTTACAGCGATTCCAAAGCAGCATTGTTGATGCCGATTCTAACCTTAAATAACCCCACATTTTTACGATTTTTGATTCAATTCAACACTTTTACTTATATTAATAATTTTACGCGTCTTTTGATCATCGTTATTCTTAAATGACCTTCGTTTGTTCCGATTTTCATGGTTACTGCGATTCCAAAGCAGCATTGTTGATGCCGATTCTAACCTTAAATAACCCCACATTTTTACGATTTTTGATTCAATTCAACACTTTTACTTATATTAATAATTTTACGCGTCTTTTGATCATCGTTATTCTTAAATGACCTTCGTTTGTTCCGATTTTCATGGTTACAGCGATTCCAAAGCAGCATTGTTGATGCCGATTCTAACCTTAAATGACCCCACATTTTTACGATTTTTGATTCAATTCAACACTTTTACTTATATTAATAATTTTACGCGTCTTTTGATCATCGTTCTTCTTAAATGACCTTCGTTTGTTCCGATTTTCATGGTTACAGCGATTCCAAAGCAGCATTGTTGATTCCGATTCTAACCTTAAATAACCCCACATTTTTACGATTTTTGATTCAATTCAACACTTTTACTTATATTAATAATTTTACGCGTCTTTTGATCATCGTTCTTCTTAAATGACCTTCGTTTGTTCCGATTTTCATGGTTACAGCGATTCCAAAGCAGCATTGTTGATGCCGATTCTAACCTTAAATAACCACACATTATTACGATTTTTGATTCAATTCAACATTTTTACTTATATTAATAATTTTACGCGTCTTTTGATCATCGTTCTTCTTAAATGACCTTCGTTTGTTCCGATTTTCATGGTTACAGCGATTCCAAAGCAGCATTGTTGATGCCAATTCTAACCTTCAATAACCCCACATTTTTACGATTTTTGATTCAATACAACACTTTTACTTAAATTAATAATTTTACGCGTCTTTTGATCATCGTTCTTCTTAAATGACCTTCGTTTGTTCCGATTTTAATGGTTACAGCGATTCCAAAGCAGCATTGTTGATGCCGATTCTATCCTTAAATAACCCCACATTTTTACGATTTTTGATTCAATTCAACACTTTTACTTATATTAATAATTTTACGCGTCTTTTGATCATCGTTTTTCTTAAATGACCTTCGTTTGTTCCGATTTTCATGGTTAAAGCGATTCCAAAGCAGCATTGTTGATGCCGATTCTAACCTTAAATAACCCCACATTTTTACGATTTTTGATTCAATTCAACACTTTTACTTATATTAATAATTTTACGCGTCTTTCGATCATCGTTCTTCTTAAATGACCTTCGTTTGTTCCGATTTTCATGGTTACAGCGATTCCAAAGCAGCATTGTTGATGCCGATTCTAACCTTAAATAACCCATATTTTTACGATTTTTGATTCAATTCAACACTTTTACTTATATTAATAATTTTACGCGTCTTTCGATCATCGTTCTTCTTAAATGACCTTCGTTTGTTCCGATTTTCATGGTTACAGCGATTCCAAAGCAGCATTGTTGATGCCGATTCTAACCTTAAATAACCCCACATTTTTACGATTTTTGATTCAATTCAACACTTTTACTTATATTAATAATTTTACGCGTCTTTTGATCATCGTTCTTCTTAAATGACCTTCGTTTGTTCCGATTTTCATGTTTACAGCGATTCCAAAGCAGTATTGTTGATGCCGATTCTAACCTTAAATAACCCCACATTTTTACGATTTTTGATTCAATTCAACACTTTTACTTATATTAATAATTTTACGCGTCTTTTGATCATCGTTCTTCTTAAATGACCTTCGTTTGTTCCGATTTTCATGGTTACAGCGATTCCAAAGCAGCATTGTTGATGCCGATTCTAACCTTAAATAACCCCACATTTTTACGATTTTTGATTATATTTAACACTTTTACATAAAATAATAATTTTACGCGTCTTTTGATCATCGTTCTTCTTAAATGACCTTCGTTTGTTCCGATTTTCATGGTTACAGCGATTCCAAAGCAGCATTGTTGATGCCGATTCTAACCTTAAATAACCCCACATTTTTACGATTTTTGATTCAATTCAACACTTTTACTTATATTAATAATTTTACGCGTCTTTTGATCATCGTTCTTCTTAAATGACCTTCGTTTGTTCCGATTTTCATGGTTACAGCGATTCCAAAGCAGCATTGTTGATGCCGATTCTAACCTTAAATAACCCATATTTTTACGATTTTTGATTCAATTCAACACTTTTACTTATATTAATAATTTTTCGCGTGTTTTGATCATCGTCCTTTTTAAATGACCTTCGTTTGTTCCGACTTTCATGGTTACAGCGATTCCAAAGCAGCATTGTTGATGCCGATTCTAACCTTAAATAACCCCATATTTTTACGATTTTTGATTATATTCAACACTTTTACTTATATTAATAATTTTACGCGTCTTTTGATCATCGTTCTTCTTAAATGACCTTCGTTTGTTCCGATTTTCATGGTTACAGCGATTCCAAAGCAGCATTGTTGATGCCGATTCTAACCTTAAATAACCCCACATTTTTACGATTTTTGATTCAATTCAACACTTTTACTTATATTAATAATTTTACGCGTCTTTTGATCATCGTTCTTCTTAAATGACCTTCGTTTGTTCCGATTTTCATGGTTACAGCGATTCCAAAGAAGCATTGTTGATGCCGATTCTAACCTTAAATAACCCCACATTTTTACGATTTTTGATTCAATTCAACACTTTTTCTTATATTAATAATTTTACGCGTCTTTTGATAATCGTTCTTCTTAAATGACCTTCGTTTGTTCCGATTTTCATGGTTACAGCGATTCCAAAGCAGCATTGTTGATGCCGATTCTAACCTTAAATAACCCCACATTTTTACGATTTTTGATTCAATTCAACACTTTTACTTATATTAATAATTTTACGCGTCTTTTGATCATCGTTCTTCTTAAATGACCTTCGTTTGTTCCGATTTTCCTGGTTACAGCGATTCCAAAGCAGCATTGTTGATGCCGATTCTAACCTTAAATAACCCCACATTTTTACGATTTTTGATTCAATTCAACACTTTAACTTATATTAATAATTTTACGCGTCTTTCGATCATCGTTCTTCTTAAATGACCTTCGTTTGTTCCGATTTTCATGGTTACAGCGATTCCAAAGCAGCATTGTTGATGCCGATTCTAACCTTAAATAACCCCACATTTTTACGATTTTTGATTCAATTCAACACTTTTGCTTATTATTATAATTTTACGCGTCTTTCGATCATCGTTCTTCTTAAATGACCTTCGTTTGTTCCGACTTTCATGGTTACAGCGATTCCAAAGCAGCATTGTTGATGCCGATTCTAACCTTAAATAACCCCACATTTTTACGATTTTTGATTCAATTCAACACTTTTACTTATATTAATAATTTTACGCGTCTTTTGATCATCGTTCTTCTTAAATGACCTTCGTTGGTTCCGATTTTCATGTTTACAGCGATTCCAAAGCAGTATTGTTGATGCCTATTCTAACCTTAAATAACCCCACATTTTTACGATTTTTGATTCAATTCAACACTTTTACTCATATTAATAATTTTACGCGTCTTTTGATCATCGTTCTTCTTAAATGACCTTCGTTTGTTCCGATTTTCATGGTTACAGCGATTCCAAAGCAGCATTGTTGATGCCGATTCTAACCTTAAATAACCCCACATTTTTACGATTTTTGATTATATTTAACACTTTTACTTATATTAATAATTTTACGCGTCTTTTGATCATCGTTCTTCTTAAATGACCTTCGTTTGTTCCTATTTTCATGGTTACAGCGATTCCAAAGCAGCATTGTTGATGCCGATTCTAACCTTAAATAACCCATATTTTTACGATTTTTGATTCAATTCAACACTTTTACTTATATTAATAATTTTACGCGTCTTTTGATCATCGTCTTTCTTAAATGACCTTCGTTTGTTCCGACTTTCATGGTTACAGCGATTCCAAAGCAGCATTGTTGATGCCGATTCTAACCTTAAATAACCCCATATTTTTACGATTTTTGATTCAATTCAACACTTTTACTTATATTAATAATTTTACGCGTCTTTCGATCATGGTTCTTCTTAAATGACCTTCGTTTGTTCCGATTTTAATGGTTACAGCGATTCCAAAGCAGCATTGTTGATGCCGATTCTAACCTTAAATAACCCCACATTTTTACGATTTTTGATTCAATTCAACACTTTTACTTATATTAATAATTTTACGCGTCTTTTGATCATCGTTCTTCTTAAATGGCCTTCGTTTGTTCCGACTTTCATGGTTACAGCGATTCCAAAGCAGCATTGTTGATGCCGATTCTAACCCTAAATAACCCCACATTTTTACGATTTTTGATTCAATTCAACACTTTTACTTATTTTAATAATTTAACGCGTCTTTGATCATCGTTCTTCTTAAATGACCTTCGTTTGTTCCGATTTTCATGGTTACTGCGATTCCAAAGCAGCATTGTTGATGCCGATTCTTACCTTAAATAACCCCACATTTTTACGATTTTTGATTCAATTCAACACTTTTACTTATATTAATAATTTTACGCGTCTTTTGATCATCGTTATTCTTAAATGACCTTCGTTTGTTCCGATTTTCATGGTTACTGCGATTCCAAAGCAGCATTGTTGATGCCGATTCTAACCTTAAATAACCCCACATTTTTACGATTTTTGATTCAATTCAACACTTTTACTTATATTAATAATTTTACGCGTCTTTTGATCATCGTTATTCTTAAATGACCTTCGTTTGTTCCGATTTTCATGGTTACAGCGATTCCAAAGCAGCATTGTTGATGCCGATTCTAACCTTAAATAACCACACATTTTTACGATTTTTGATTCAATTCAACATTTTTACTTATATTAATAATTTTACGCGTCTTTTGATCATCGTTCTTCTTAAATGACCTTCGTTTGTTCCGATTTTCATGGTTACAGCGATTCCAAAGCAGCATTGTTGATGCCAATTCTAACCTTAAATAACCCCACATTTTTACGATTTTTGATTCAATTCAACACTTTTACTTAAATTAATAATTTTACGCGTCTTTTGATCATCGTTCTTCTTAAATGACCTTCGTTTGTTCCGATTTTAATGGTTACAGCGATTCCAAAGCAGCATTGTTGATGCCGATTCTAACCTTAAATAACCCCACATTTTTACGATTTTTGATTCAATTCAACACTTTTACTTATATTAATAATTTTACGCGTCTTTTGATCATCGTTCTTCTTAAATGGCCTTCGTTTGTTCCGACTTTCATGGTTACAGCGATTCCAAAGCAGCAGTGTTGATGCCGATTCTAACCTTAAATAACCCCACATTTTTACGATTTTTGATTCAATTCAACACTTTTACTTATATTAATAATTTAACGCGTCTTTGATCATCGTTCTTCTTAAATGACCTTCGTTTGTTCCGATTTTCATGGTTACAGCGATTCCAAAGCAGCATTGTTGATGCCGATTCTAACCTTTAATGACCCCACATTTTTACGATTTTTGATTCAATTAAACACTTTTAGTTATATTAATAATTTTACGCGTCTTTTGATCATCGTTCTTCTTAAATGACCTTCGTTTGTTCCGATTTTCATGGTTACAGCGATTCCAAAGCAGCATTGTTGATGCCGATTCTAACCTTAAATAACCCCACATTTTTACGATTTTTGATTCAATTCAACACTTTTACGTACATTATTAATTTTACGCGTCTTTCGATCATCGTTCTTCTTAAATGACCTTCGTATGTTCCGATTTTCATGTTAACAGCGATTCAAAAGCAGCATTGTTGATGCCGATTCTAACCTTAAATAACCCCACATTTTTACGATTTTTGATTCAATTCAACACTTTTACTTATATTAATAATTTTACGCGTCTTTTGATCATCGTTTTTCTTAAATGACCTTCGTTTGTTCCGATTTTCATGTTAACAGCGATTCCAAAGCAGCATTGTTGATGCCGATTCTAACCTTAAATAACCCCACATTTTTACGATTTTTGATTCAATTCAACACTTTTGCTTATTATTATAATTTTACGCGTCTTTCGATCATCGTTCTTCTTAAATGACCTTCGTTTGTTCCGACTTTCATGGTTACAGCGATTCCAAAGCAGCATTGTTGATGCCGATTCTAACCTTAAATAACCCCACATTTTTACGATTTTTGATTCAATTCAACACTTTTACTTATATTAATAATTTTACGCGTCTTTTGATCATCGTTCTTCTTAAATGACCTTCGTTGGTTCCGATTTTCATGTTTACAGCGATTCCAAAGCAGTATTGTTGATGCCTATTCTAACCTTAAATAACCCCACATTTTTACGATTTTTGATTCAATTCAACACTTTTACTCATATTAATAATTTTACGCGTCTTTTGATCATCGTTCTTCTTAAATGACCTTCGTTTGTTCCGATTTTCATGGTTACAGCGATTCCAAAGCAGCATTGTTGATGCCGATTCTAACCTTAAATAACCCCACATTTTTACGATTTTTGATTATATTTAACACTTTTACTTATATTAATAATTTTACGCGTCTTTTGATCATCGTTCTTCTTAAATGACCTTCGTTTGTTCCTATTTTCATGGTTACAGCGATTCCAAAGCAGCATTGTTGATGCCGATTCTAACCTTAAATAACCCATATTTTTACGATTTTTGATTCAATTCAACACTTTTACTTATATTAATAATTTTACGCGTCTTTTGATCATCGTCTTTCTTAAATGACCTTCGTTTGTTCCGACTTTCATGGTTACAGCGATTCCAAAGCAGCATTGTTGATGCCGATTCTAACCTTAAATAACCCCATATTTTTACGATTTTTGATTCAATTCAACACTTTTACTTATATTAATAATTTTACGCGTCTTTCGATCATGGTTCTTCTTAAATGACCTTCGTTTGTTCCGATTTTAATGGTTACAGCGATTCCAAAGCAGCATTGTTGATGCCGATTCTAACCTTAAATAACCCCACATTTTTACGATTTTTGATTCAATTCAACACTTTTACTTATATTAATAATTTTACGCGTCTTTTGATCATCGTTCTTCTTAAATGGCCTTCGTTTGTTCCGACTTTCATGGTTACAGCGATTCCAAAGCAGCATTGTTGATGCCGATTCTAACCCTAAATAACCCCACATTTTTACGATTTTTGATTCAATTCAACACTTTTACTTATTTTAATAATTTAACGCGTCTTTGATCATCGTTCTTCTTAAATGACCTTCGTTTGTTCCGATTTTCATGGTTACTGCGATTCCAAAGCAGCATTGTTGATGCCGATTCTTACCTTAAATAACCCCACATTTTTACGATTTTTGATTCAATTCAACACTTTTACTTATATTAATAATTTTACGCGTCTTTTGATCATCGTTATTCTTAAATGACCTTCGTTTGTTCCGATTTTCATGGTTACTGCGATTCCAAAGCAGCATTGTTGATGCCGATTCTAACCTTAAATAACCCCACATTTTTACGATTTTTGATTCAATTCAACACTTTTACTTATATTAATAATTTTACGCGTCTTTTGATCATCGTTATTCTTAAATGACCTTCGTTTGTTCCGATTTTCATGGTTACAGCGATTCCAAAGCAGCATTGTTGATGCCGATTCTAACCTTAAATAACCACACATTTTTACGATTTTTGATTCAATTCAACATTTTTACTTATATTAATAATTTTACGCGTCTTTTGATCATCGTTCTTCTTAAATGACCTTCGTTTGTTCCGATTTTCATGGTTACAGCGATTCCAAAGCAGCATTGTTGATGCCAATTCTAACCTTAAATAACCCCACATTTTTACGATTTTTGATTCAATTCAACACTTTTACTTAAATTAATAATTTTACGCGTCTTTTGATCATCGTTCTTCTTAAATGACCTTCGTTTGTTCCGATTTTAATGGTTACAGCGATTCCAAAGCAGCATTGTTGATGCCGATTCTAACCTTAAATAACCCCACATTTTTACGATTTTTGATTCAATTCAACACTTTTACTTATATTAATAATTTTACGCGTCTTTTGATCATCGTTCTTCTTAAATGGCCTTCGTTTGTTCCGACTTTCATGGTTACAGCGATTCCAAAGCAGCAGTGTTGATGCCGATTCTAACCTTAAATAACCCCACATTTTTACGATTTTTGATTCAATTCAACACTTTTACTTATATTAATAATTTAACGCGTCTTTGATCATCGTTCTTCTTAAATGACCTTCGTTTGTTCCGATTTTCATGGTTACAGCGATTCCAAAGCAGCATTGTTGATGCCGATTCTAACCTTTAATGACCCCACATTTTTACGATTTTTGATTCAATTAAACACTTTTAGTTATATTAATAATTTTACGCGTCTTTTGATCATCGTTCTTCTTAAATGACCTTCGTTTGTTCCGATTTTCATGGTTACAGCGATTCCAAAGCAGCATTGTTGATGCCGATTCTAACCTTAAATAACCCCACATTTTTACGATTTTTGATTCAATTCAACACTTTTACGTACATTATTAATTTTACGCGTCTTTCGATCATCGTTCTTCTTAAATGACCTTCGTATGTTCCGATTTTCATGTTAACAGCGATTCAAAAGCAGCATTGTTGATGCCGATTCTAACCTTAAATAACCCCACATTTTTACGATTTTTGATTCAATTCAACACTTTTACGTATATTAATAATTTTACGCGTCTTTCGATCATCGTTCTTCTTAAATGACCTTCGTTTGTTCCGATTTTAATGGTTACAGCGATTCCAAAGCAGCATTGTTGATGCCGATTCTAACCTTAAATAACCCCACATTTTTACGATTTTTGATTCAATTCAACACTTTTACTTATATTAATAATTTTACGCGTCTTTTGATCATCGTTCTTCTTAAATGACCTTCGTTTGTTCCGATTTTCATGGTTACAGCGATTCCAAAGCAGCATTGTTGATGCCGATTCTAACCTTAAATAACCCCACATTTTTACGATTTTTGATTCAATTCAACACTTTTACTAATATTAATAATTTTACGCGTCTTTTGATCATCGTTATTCTTAAATGACCTTCGTTTGTTCCGATTTTCATGGTTACTGCGATTCCAAAGCAGCATTGTTGATGCCGATTCTAACCTTAAATAACCCCACATTTTTACGATTTTTGATTCAATTCAACACTTTTACTTATATTAATAATTTTACGCGTCTTTTGATCATCGTTATTCTTAAATGACCTTCGTTTGTTCCGATTTTCATGGTTACAGCGATTCCAAAGCAGCATTGTTGATGCCGATTCTAACCTTAAATAACCCCACATTTTTACGATTTTTGATTCAATTCAACACTTTTACTTATATTAATAATTTTACGCGTCTTTTGATCATCGTTATTCTTAAATGACCTTCGTTTGTTCCGATTTTCATGGTTACTGCGATTCCAAAGCAGCATTGTTGATGCCGATTCTAACCTTAAATAACCCCACATTTTTACGATTTTTGATTCAATTCAACACTTTTACTTATATTAATAATTTTACGCGTCTTTTGATCATCGTTCTTCTTAAATGACCTTCGTTTGTTCCGATTTTCATGGTTACAGCTATTCCAAAGCAGCATTGTTGATGCCGATTCTAACCTTAAATAACCCCACATTTTTACGTTTTTTGATTCAATTCAACACTTTTACTTATATTAATAATTTTACGCGTCTTTCGATCATCGTTCTTCTTAAATGACCTTCGTTTGTTCCGATTTTCATGGTTACAGCGATTCCAAAGCAGCATAGTTGATGCCGATTCTAACCTTAAATGACCCCACATTTTTACGATTTTTGATTCAATTCAACACTTTTACTTATATTAATAATTTTACGCGTCTTTTGATCATCTTTCTTCTTAAATGACCTTCGTTTGTTCCGATTTTAATGGTTACAGCGATTCCAAAGCAGCATTGTTGATGCCTATTCTAACCTTAAATAACCCCACATTTTTACGATTTTTGATTCAATTCAACACTTTTACTTATATTAATAATTTTACGCGTCTTTTGATCATCGATCTTCTTAAATGACCTTCGTTTGTTCCGATTTTCATGCTTACAGCGATTCCAAAGCAGCATTGTTGATGCCGATTCTAACCCTAAATAACCCCACATTTTTACGATTTTTGATTCAATTCAACACTTTTACTTATATTAATAATTTTACGCGTCTTTTGATCATCGTTCTTCTTAAATGACCTTCGTTTGTTCCGATTTTCATGGTTACAGCTATTCCAAAGCAGCATTGTTGATGCCGATTCTAACCTTAAATAACCCCACATTTTTACGTTTTTTGATTCAATTCAACACTTTTACTTATATTAATAATTTTACGCGTCTTTCGATCATCGTTCTTCTTAAATGACCTTCGTTTGTTCCGATTTTAATGGTTACAGCGATTCCAAAGCAGCATTGTTGATGCCGATTCTAACCTTAAATAACCCCACATTTTTACGATTTTTGATTCAATTCAACACTTTTACTTATATTAATAATTTTACGCGTCTTTTGATCATCGTTCTTCTTAAATGACCTTCGTTTGTTCCGATTTTCATGGTTACAGCGATTCCAAAGCAGCATTGTTGATGCCGATTCTAACCTTAAATAACCCCACATTTTTACGATTTTTGATTCAATTCAACACTTTTACTAATATTAATAATTTTACGCGTCTTTTGATCATCGTTATTCTTAAATGACCTTCGTTTGTTCCGATTTTCATGGTTACTGCGATTCCAAAGCAGCATTGTTGATGCCGATTCTAACCTTAAATAACCCCACATTTTTACGATTTTTGATTCAATTCAACACTTTTACTTATATTAATAATTTTACGCGTCTTTTGATCATCGTTATTCTTAAATGACCTTCGTTTGTTCCGATTTTCATGGTTACAGCGATTCCAAAGCAGCATTGTTGATGCCGATTCTAACCTTAAATGACCCCACATTTTTACGATTTTTGATTCAATTCAACACTTTTACTTATATTAATAATTTTACGCGTCTTTTGATCATCGTTCTTCTTAAATGACCTTCGTTTGTTCCGATTTTCATGGTTACAGCTATTCCAAAGCAGCATTGTTGATGCCGATTCTAACCTTAAATAACCCCACATTTTTACGTTTTTTGATTCAATTCAACACTTTTACTTATATTAATAATTTTACGCGTCTTTTGATCATCGTTCTTCTTAAATGACCTTCGTTTGTTCCGATTTTCATGGTTACAGCGATTCCAAAGCAGCATAGTTGATGCCGATTCTAACCTTAAATGACCCCACATTTTTACGATTTTTGATTCAATTCAACACTTTTACTTATATTAATAATTTTACGCGTCTTTTGATCATCTTTCTTCTTAAATGACCTTCGTTTGTTCCGATTTTAATGGTTACAGCGATTCCAAAGCAGCATTGTTGATGCCTATTCTAACCTTAAATAACCCCACATTTTTACGATTTTTGATTCAATTCAACACTTTTACTTATATTAATAATTTTACGCGTCTTTTGATCATCGTTCTTCTTAAATGACCTTCGTTTGTTCCGATTTTCATGGTTACAGCGATTCCAAAGCAGCATTGGTGATGCCGATTTTAACCTTAAATAACCCCACATTTTCACGATTTTTAATTCAATTCAACACTTTTACTTATATTAATAATTTTACGCGTCTTTTGATCATCGTTCTTCTTAAATGACCTTCGTTTGTTCCGATTTTCAGAGTTACAGCGATTCCAAAGCAGCATTGTTGATGCCGATTCTAACCTTAAATAACCCCACATTTTTACGATTTTTGATTCAATTCAACACTTTTACTTATATTAATAATTTTACGCGTCTTTTGAACATCGTTCTTCTTAAATGACCTTCGTTTGTTCCGATTTTCATGGTTACAGCGACTCCAAAGCAGCATTGTTGATGCCGATTCTAACCTTAAATAACCCCACATTTTTACGATTTTTGATTCAATTCAACACTTTTACTTATATTTATAATTTTACGCGTCTTTTGATCATCGTTCTTCTTAAATGACCTTCGTTTGTTCCGATTTTCATGGTTACTGCGATTCCAAAGCAGCATTGTTGATGCCGATTCTAACCTTAAATAACCCCACAATTTTACGATTTTTGATTCAATTCAACACTTTTACTTATATTAATAATTTTACGCGTCTTTTGATCATCTTTCTTCTTAAATGACCTTCGTTTGTTCCGATTTTAATGGTTACAGCGATTCCAAAGCAGCATTGTTGATGCCTATTCTAACCTTAAAAAACCCCACATTTTTACGATTTTTGATTCAATTCAACACTTTTACTTATATTAATAATTTTACGCGTCTTTTGATCATCGTTCATCTTAAATGACCTTCGTTTGTTCCGATTTTCATGGTTACAGCGATTCCAAAGCAGTATTGTTGATGCCGATTCTAACCTTAAATAACCCCACATTTTTACGATTTTTGATTCAATTCCACACTTTTACTTATATTAATAATTTTACGCGTCTTTTGATCATCGTTCTTCTTAAATGACCTTCGTTTGTTCCGATTTTCATGGTTACAGCGATTCCAAAGCAGCATTGTTGATGCCGATTCTAACCTTAAATGACCCCACATTTTTACGATTTTTGATTCAATTCAACACTTTTACTTATATTAATAATTTTACGCGTCTTTTGATCATCGTTCTTCTTAAATGACCTTCGTTTGTTCCGATTTTCATGGTTACAGCTATTCCAAAGCAGCATTGTTGATGCCGATTCTAACCTTAAATAACCCCACATTTTTACGTTTTTTGATTCAATTCAACACTTTTACTTATATTAATAATTTTACGCGTCTTTTGATCATCGTTCTTCTTAAATGACCTTCGTTTGTTCCGATTTTCATGGTTACAGCGATTCCAAAGCAGCATAGTTGATGCCGATTCTAACCTTAAATGACCCCACATTTTTACGATTTTTGATTCAATTCAACACTTTTACTTATATTAATAATTTTACGCGTCTTTTGATCATCTTTCTTCTTAAATGACCTTCGTTTGTTCCGATTTTAATGGTTACAGCGATTCCAAAGCAGCATTGTTGATGCCTATTCTAACCTTAAATAACCCCACATTTTTACGATTTTTGATTCAATTCAACACTTTTACTTATATTAATAATTTTACGCGTCTTTTGATCATCGATCTTCTTAAATGACCTTCGTTTGTTCCGATTTTCATGCTTACAGCGATTCCAAAGCAGCATTGGTGATGCCGATTTTAACCTTAAATAAACCCACATTTTCACGATTTTTGATTCAATTCAACACTTTTACTTATATTAATAATTTTACGCGTCTTTTGATCATCGTTCTTCTTAAATGACCTTCGTTTGTTCCGATTTTCATGGTTACAGCGATTCCAAAGCAGCATAGTTGATGCCGATTCTAACCTTAAATGACCCCACATTTTTACGATTTTTGATTCAATTCAACACTTTTACTTATATTAATAATTTTACGCGTCTTTTGATCATCTTTCTTCTTAAATGACCTTCGTTTGTTCCGATTTTAATGGTTACAGCGATTCCAAAGCAGCATAGTTGATGCCGATTCTAACCTTAAATGACCCCACATTTTTACGATTTTTGATTCAATTCAACACTTTTACTTATATTAATAATTTTACGCGTCTTTTGATCATCTTTCTTCTTAAATGACCTTCGTTTGTTCCGATTTTAATGGTTACAGCGATTCCAAAGCAGCATTGTTGATGCCGATTCTAACCCTAAATAACCCCACATTTTTACGATTTTTGATTCAATTCAACACTTTTACTTATATTAATAATTTTACGCGTCTTTTGATCATCGTTCTTCTTAAATGACCTTCGTTTGTTCCGATTTTCATGGTTACAGCGATTCCAAAGCAGCATTGGTGATGCCGATTTTAACCTTAAATAAACCCACATTTTCACGATTTTTGATTCAATTCAACACTTTTACTTATATTAATAATTTTACGCGTCTTTTGATCATCGTTCTTCTTAAATGACCTTCGTTTGTTCCGATTTTCATGTTTACAGCGATTCCAAAGCAGTATTGTTGATGCCGATTCTAACCTTAAATAACCCCACATTTTTACGATTTTTGATTCAATTCAACACTTTTACTTATATTAATAATTTTACGCGTCTTTTGATCATCGTTCTTCTTAAATGACCTTCGTTTGTTCCGATTTTCATGGTTACAGCGATTCCAAAGCAGCATAGTTGATGCCGATTCTAACCTTAAATGACCCCACATTTTTACGATTTTTGATTCAATTCAACACTTTTACTTATATTTATAATTTTACGCGTCTTTTGATCATCGTTCTTCTTAAATGACCTTCGTTTGTTCCGATTTTCATGGTTACTGCGATTCCAAAGCAGCATTGTTGATGCCGATTCTAACCTTAAATAACCCCACAATTTTACGATTTTTGATTCAATTCAACACTTTTACTTATATTAATAATTTTACGCGTCTTTTGATCATCGTTTTTCTTAAATGACCTTCGTTTGTTCCGATTTTCATGTTAACAGCGATTCCAAAGCAGCATTGTTGATGCCGATTCTAACCTTAAATAACCCCACATTTTTACGATTTTTGATTCAATTCAACACTTTTACGTATATTAATAATTTTACGCGTCTTTCGATCATCGTTCTTCTTAAATGACCTTCGTTTGTTCCGATTTTCATGGTTACAGCGATTCCAAAGCAGCATTGTTGATGCCGATTCTAACCTTAAATAACCCCACATTTTTACGATTTTTGATTCAATTCAACACTTTTACTTATATTAATAATTTTACGCGTCTTTTGATCATCGTTCTTCTTAAATGACCTTCGTTTGTTCCGATTTTCATGGTTACAGCGATTCCAAAGCAGCATTGTTGATGCCGATTCTAACCTTAAATAACCCCACATTTTTACGATTTTTGATTCAATTCAACACTTTTACTAATATTAATAATTTTACGCGTCTTTTGATCATCGTTATTCTTAAATGACCTTCGTTTGTTCCGATTTTCATGGTTACTGCGATTCCAAAGCAGCATTGTTGATGCCGATTCTAACCTTAAATAACCCCACATTTTTACGATTTTTGATTCAATTCAACACTTTTACTTATATTAATAATTTTACGCGTCTTTTGATCATCGTTATTCTTAAATGACCTTCGTTTGTTCCGATTTTCATGGTTACAGCGATTCCAAAGCAGCATTGTTGATGCCGATTCTAACCTTAAATGACCCCACATTTTTACGATTTTTGATTCAATTCAACACTTTTACTTATATTAATAATTTTACGCGTCTTTTGATCATCGTTCTTCTTAAATGACCTTCGTTTGTTCCGATTTTCATGGTTACAGCTATTCCAAAGCAGCATTGTTGATGCCGATTCTAACCTTAAATAACCCCACATTTTTACGTTTTTTGATTCAATTCTACACTTTTACTTATATTAATAATTTTACGCGTCTTTTGATCATCGTTCTTCTTAAATGACCTTCGTTTGTTCCGATTTTCATGGTTACAGCGATTCCAAAGCAGCATAGTTGATGCCGATTCTAACCTTAAATGACCCCACATTTTTACGATTTTTGATTCAATTCAACACTTTTACTTATATTAATAATTTTACGCGTCTTTTGATCATCTTTCTTCTTAAATGACCTTCGTTTGTTCCGATTTTAATGGTTACAGCGATTCCAAAGCAGCATTGTTGATGCCTATTCTAACCTTAAATAACCCCACATTTTTACGATTTTTGATTCAATTCAACACTTTTACTTATATTAATAATTTTACGCGTCTTTTGATCATCGATCTTCTTAAATGACCTTCGTTTGTTCCGATTTTCATGCTTACAGCGATTCCAAAGCAGCATTGTTGATGCCGATTCTAACCCTAAATAACCCCACATTTTTACGATTTTTGATTCAATTCAACACTTTTACTTATATTAATAATTTTACGCGTCTTTTGATCATCGTTCTTCTTAAATGACCTTCGTTTGTTCCGATTTTCATGGTTACAGCGATTCCAAAGCAGCATTGGTGATGCCGATTTTAACCTTAAATAAACCCACATTTTCACGATTTTTGATTCAATTCAACACTTTTACTTATATTAATAATTTTACGCGTCTTTTGATCATCGTTCTTCTTAAATGACCTTCGTTTGTTCCGATTTTCATGGTTACAGCGATTCCAAAGCAGCATTGTTGATGCCGATTCTAACCTTAAATAACCCCACATTTTTACGATTTTTGATTCAATTCAACACTTTTACTTATATTAATAATTTTACGCGTCTTTTGATCATCGTTCTTTCTAAATGACCTTCGTTTGTTCCGATTTTCATGTTTACAGCGATTCCAAAGCAGTATTGTTGATGCCGATTCTAACCTTAAATAACCCCACATTTTACGATTTTTTATTTTTGATTCAATTCAACACTTTTACTTATATTAATAATTTTACGCGTCTTTTGATCATCGTTCTTCTTAAATGACCTTCGTTTGTTCCGATTTTCATGGTTACAGCGATTCCAAAGCAGCATTGTTGATGCCGATTCTAACCTTAAATAACCCCACATTTTTACGATTTTTGATTCAATTCAACACTTTTACTTATATTTATAATTTTACGCGTCTTTTGATCATCGTTCTTCTTAAATGACCTTCGTTTGTTCCGATTTTCATGGTTACTGCGATTCCAAAGCAGCATTGTTGATGCCGATTCTAACCTTAAATAACCCCACAATTTTACGATTTTTGATTCAATTCAACACTTTTACTTATATTAATAATTTTACGCGTCTTTTGATCATCTTTCTTCTTAAATGACCTTCGTTTGTTCCGATTTTAATGGTTACAGCGATTCCAAAGCAGCATTGTTGATGCCTATTCTAACCTTAAAAAACCCCACATTTTTACGATTTTTGATTCAATTCAACACTTTTACTTATATTAATAATTTTACGCGTCTTTTGATCATCGTTCTTCTTAAATGACCTTCGTTTGTTCCGATTTTCATGCTTACAGCGATTCCAAAGCAGCATTGTTGATGCCGATTCTAACCCTAAATAACCCCACATTTTTACGATTTTTGATTCAATTCAACACTTTTACTTATATTAATAATTTTACGCGTCTTTTGATCATCGTTCTTCTTAAATGACCTTCGTTTGTTCCGATTTTCATGGTTACAGCGATTCCAAAGCAGCATTGGTGATGCCGATTTTAACCTTAAATAAACCCACATTTTCACGATTTTTGATTCAATTCAACACTTTTACTTATATTAATAATTTTACGCGTCTTTTGATCATCGTTCTTCTTAAATGACCTTCGTTTGTTCCGATTTTCATGGTTACAGCGATTCCAAAGCAGCATTGTTGATGCCGATTCTAACCTTAAATAACCCCACATTTTTACGATTTTTGATTCAATTCAACACTTTTACTTATATTAATAATTTTACGCGTCTTTTGATCATCGTTCTTTCTAAATGACCTTCGTTTGTTCCGATTTTCATGTTTACAGCGATTCCAAAGCAGTATTGTTGATGCCGATTCTAACCTTAAATAACCCCACATTTTTACGATTTTTGATTCAATTCAACACTTTTACTTATATTAATAATTTTACGCGTCTTTTGATCATCGTTCTTCTTAAATGACCTTCGTTTGTTCCGATTTTCATGGTTACAGCGATTCCAAAGCAGCATTGTTGATGCCGATTCTAACCTTAAATAACCCCACATTTTTACGATTTTTGATTCAATTCAACACTTTTACTTATATTTATAATTTTACGCGTCTTTTGATCATCGTTCTTCTTAAATGACCTTCGTTTGTTCCGATTTTCATGGTTACTGCGATTCCAAAGCAGCATTGTTGATGCCGATTCTAACCTTAAATAACCCCACAATTTTACGATTTTTGATTCAATTCAACACTTTTACTTATATTAATAATTTTACGCGTCTTTTGATCATCTTTCTTCTTAAATGACCTTCGTTTGTTCCGATTTTAATGGTTACAGCGATTCCAAAGCAGCATTGTTGATGCCGATTCTAACCTTAAATAACCCCACATTTTTACGATTTTTGATTCAATTCCACACTTTTACTTATATTAATAATTTTACGCGTCTTTTGATCATCGTTCTTCTTAAATGACCTTCGTTTGTTCCGATTTTTATGGTTACAGCGATTCCAAAGCAGCATTGTTGATGCCGATTCTAACCTTAAATAACCCCACATTTTTACTAATTTTTAATTCAATTCAACACTTTTACTTATATTAATAATTTTACGCGTCTTTTGATCATCGTTCTTCTTAAATGACCTTCGTTTGTTCCGATTTTCATGTTTACAGCGATTCCAAAGCAGTATTGTTGATGCCGATTCTAACCTTAAATAACCCCACATTTTTACGATTTTTGATTCAATTCAACACTTTTACTTATATTAATAATTTTACGCGTCTTTTGATCATCGTTCTTCTTAAAGGACCTTCGTTTGTTCCGATTTTCATGGTTACAGCGATTCCAAAACAGCATTGTTGATGCCGATTCTAACCTTAAATAACCCCACATTTTTACGATTTTTGATTATATTTAATACTTTTACTTATATTAATAATTTTACGCGTCTTTTGATCATCGTTCCTATTAAATGACCTTCGTTTGTTCCGATTTTCATGGTTACAGCGATTCCAAAGCAGCATTGTTGATGCCGATTCTAACCTTAAATAACCCATATTTTTACGATTTTTGATTCAATTCAACACTTTTACTTATATTAATAATTTTACGCGTCTTTTGATCATCGTCCTTCTTAAATGACCTTCGTTTGTTCCGACTTTCATGGTTACAGCGATTCCAAAGCAGCATTGTTGATGCCGATTCTAACCTTAAATAACCCCATATTTTTACGATTTTTGATTCAATTCAACACTTTTACTTATATTAATAATTTTACGCATCTTTCGATCATCGTTCTTCTTAAATGACCTTCGTTTGTTCCGATTTTCATGGTTACAGCGATTCCAAAGCAGCATTGTTGATGCCGATTCTAACCTTAAATAACCCCACATTTTTACGATTTTTGATTCAATTCAACACTTTTACTTATATTAATAATTTTACGCGTCTTTTGATCATCGTTCTTCTTAAATGACCTTCGTTTGTTCCGATTTTCATGGTTACAGCGATTCCAAAGCAGCATTGTTGATGCCGATTCTAACCTTAAATAACCCCACATTTTTACGATTTTTGATTCAATTCAACACTTTTACTTATATTAATAATTTTACGCGTCTTTTGATCATCGTTCTTCTTAAATGACCTTCGTTTGTTCCGATTTTCATGGTTACAGCGATTCCAAAGCAGCATTGTTGATGCCGATTCTAACCTTAAATAACCCCACATTTTTACGATTTTTGATTCAATTCAACACTTTTACTTATATTAATAATTTTACGCGTCTTTCGATCATCGTTCTTCTTAAATGACCTTCGTTTTATCCGATTTTCATTGTTACAGCGATTCCAAAGCATCATTGTTGATGCCGATTCTAACCTTAAATAACCCGACATTTTTACGATTTTTGATTCAATTCAACACTTTTACTTATATTAATAATTTTACGCGTCTGTTGATCATCGTTCTTCTTAAAGGACCTTCGTTTGTTCCGATTTTCATGGTTACAGCGATTCCAAAGCAGCATTGTTGATGCCGATTCTAACCTTAAATAACCCCACATTTTTACGATTTTTGATTATATTTAATACTTTTACTTATATTAATAATTTTACGCGTCTTTTGATCATCGTTCCTATTAAATGACCTTCGTTTGTTCCGATTTTCATGGTTACAGCGATTCCAAAGCAGCATTGTTGATGCCGATTCTAACCTTAAATAACCCATATTTTTACGATTTTTGATTCAATTCAACACTTTTACTTATATTAATAATTTTACGCGTCTTTTGATCATCGTCCTTCTTAAATGACCTTCGTTTGTTCCGACTTTCATGGTTACAGCGATTCCAAAGCAGCATTGTTGATGCCGATTCTAACCTTAAATAACCCCATATTTTTACGATTTTTGATTCAATTCAACACTTTTACTTATATTAATAATTTTACGCATCTTTCGATCATCGTTCTTCTTAAATGACCTTCGTTTGTTCCGATTTTCATGGTTACAGCGATTCCAAAGCAGCATTGTTGATGCCGATTCTAACCTTAAATAACCCCACATTTTTACGATTTTTGATTCAATTCAACACTTTTACTTATATTAATAATTTTACGCGTCTTTTGATCATCGTTCTTCTTAAATGACCTTCGTTTGTTCCGATTTTCATGGTTACAGCGATTCCAAAGCAGCATTGTTGATGCCGATTCTAACCTTAAATAACCCCACATTTTTACGATTTTTGATTCAATTCAACACTTTTACTTATATTAATAATTTTACGCGTCTTTTGATCATCGTTCTTCTTAAATGACCTTCGTTTGTTCCGATTTTCATGGTTACAGCGATTCCAAAGCAGCATTGTTGATGCCGATTCTAACCTTAAATAACCCCACATTTTTACGATTTTTGATTCAATTCAACACTTTTACTTATATTAATAATTTTACGCGTCTTTCGATCATCGTTCTTCTTAAATGACCTTCGTTTTATCCGATTTTCATTGTTACAGCGATTCCAAAGCATCATTGTTGATGCCGATTCTAACCTTAAATAACCCGACATTTTTACGATTTTTGATTCAATTCAACACTTTTACTTATATTAATAATTTTACGCGTCCTTTGATCATCGTTCTTCTTAAATGACCTTCGTTTGTTCCGATTTTCATGGTTACAGCGATTCCAAAGCAGCAATGTTGATGCCGATTTTATCCTTAAATAACCCCACATTTTTACGATTTTTGATTCAATTCAACACTTTTACTTATATTAATAATTTTACGCGTCTTTTGATCATCGTTCTTCTTAAATGACCTTCTTTTGTTCCGATTTTCATGGTTACAGAGATTCCAAAGCAGCATTGTTGATGCCGATTCTAACCTTAAATAACCCCACATTTTTACGATTTTTGATTCGATTCAACACTTTTACTTATATTAATAATTTTACGCGTCTTTTGATCATCGTTTTTCTTAAATGACCTTTGTTTGTTCCGATTTTCATGGTTACAGCGATTCCAAAGCAGCATTGTTGATGCCGATTCTAACCTTAAATAACCCCACATTTTTACGCATTTTGATTCAATTCAACAATTTTACTTATATTAATAATTTTACGCGTCTTTTGATCATCGTTCTTCTTAAATGACCTTCGTTTGTTCCGATTTTCATGGTTACAGCGATTCCAAAGCAGAATTGTTGATGCCGATTCTAACCTTAAATAACCCCACATTTTTACGATTTTTGATTCAATTCAACACTTTTACTTATATTAATAATTTTACGCGTCTTTTGATCATCGTTCTTCTTAAATGACCTTCGTTTGTTCCGATTTTCATGGTTAAAGCGATTCCAAAGCAGCATTGTTGATGCCGATTCTAACCTTAAATAACCCCACATTTTTACGATTTTTGATTCAATTCAACACTTTTACTTATATTAATAATTTTACGCGTCTTTCGATCATCGTTCTTCTTAAATGACCTTCGTTTGTTCCGATTTTCATGGTTACAGCGATTCCAAAGCAGCATTGTTGATGCCGATTCTAACCTTAAATAACCCATATTTTTACGATTTTTGATTCAATTCAACACTTTTACTTATATTAATAATTTTACGCGTCTTTCGATCATCGTTCTTCTTAAATGACCTTCGTTTGTTCCGATTTTCATGGTTACAGCGATTCCAAAGCAGCATTGTTGATGCCGATTCTAACCTTAAATAACCCCACATTTTTACGATTTTTGATTCAATTCAACACTTTTACTTATATTAATAATTTTACGCGTCTTTTGATCATCGTTCTTCTTAAATGACCTTCGTTTGTTCCGATTTTCATGTTTACAGCGATTCCAAAGCAGTATTGTTGATGCCGATTCTAACCTTAAATAACCCCACATTTTTACGATTTTTGATTCAATTCAACACTTTTACTTATATTAATAATTTTACGCGTCTTTTGATCATCGTTCTTCTTAAATGACCTTCGTTTGTTCCGATTTTCATGGTTACAGCGATTCCAAAGCAGCATTGTTGATGCCGATTCTAACCTTAAATAACCCCACATTTTTACGATTTTTAATTATATTTAACACTTTTACATAAAATAATAATTTTACGCGTCTTTTGATCATCGTTCTTCTTAAATGACCTTCGTTTGTTCCGATTTTCATGGTTACAGCGATTCCAAAGCAGCATTGTTGATGCCGATTCTAACCTTAAATAACCCCACATTTTTACGATTTTTGATTCAATTCAACACTTTTACTTATATTAATAATTTTACGCGTCTTTTGATCATCGTTCTTCTTAAATGACCTTCGTTTATTCCGATTTTCATGGTTACAGCGATTCCAAAGCAGCATTGTTGATGCCGATTCTAACCTTAAATAACCCCACATTTTTACGATTTTTGATTCAATTCAACACTTTTACTTATATTAATAATTTTACGCGTCTTTCGATCATCGTTCTTCTTAAATGACCTTCGTTTTATCCGATTTTCATTGTTACAGCGATTCCAAAGCATCATTGTTGATGCCGATTCTAACCTTAAATAACCCGACATTTTTACGATTTTTGATTCAATTCAACACTTTTACTTATATTAATAATTTTACGCGTCCTTTGATCATCGTTCTTCTTAAATGACCTTCGTTTGTTCCGATTTTCATGGTTACAGCGATTCCAAAGCAGCAATGTTGATGCCGATTTTATCCTTAAATAACCCCACATTTTTACGATTTTTGATTCAATTCAACACTTTTACTTATATTAATAATTTTACGCGTCTTTTGATCATCGTTCTTCTTAAATGACCTTCTTTTGTTCCGATTTTCATGGTTACAGAGATTCCAAAGCAGCATTGTTGATGCCGATTCTAACCTTAAATAACCCCACATTTTTACGATTTTTGATTCGATTCAACACTTTTACTTATATTAATAATTTTACGCGTCTTTTGATCATCGTTTTTCTTAAATGACCTTTGTTTGTTCCGATTTTCATGGTTACAGCGATTCCAAAGCAGCATTGTTGATGCCGATTCTAACCTTAAATAACCCCACATTTTTACGATTTTTGATTCAATTCAACACTTTTACTTATATTAATAATTTTACGCGTCTTTTGATCATCGTTCTTCTTAAATGACCTTCGTTTGTTCCGATTTTCATGTTTACAGCGATTCCAAAGCAGTATTGTTGATGCCGATTCTAACCTTAAATAACCCCACATTTTTACGATTTTTGATTCAATTCAACACTTTTACTTATATTAATAATTTTACGCGTCTTTTGATCATCGTTCTTCTTAAATGACCTTCGTTTGTTCCGATTTTCATGGTTACAGCGATTCCAAAGCAGCATTGTTGATGCCGATTCTAACCTTAAATAACCCCACATTTTTACGATTTTTGATTATATTTAACACTTTTACATAAAATAATAATTTTACGCGTCTTTTGATCATCGTTCTTCTTAAATGACCTTCGTTTGTTCCGATTTTCATGGTTACAGCGATTCCAAAGCAGCATTGTTGATGCCGATTCTAACCTTAAATA